>NC_064860.1:97130814-97373314 GCF_024139225.1 Suncus etruscus | reverse complement strand
TGGTGGGGCCCCTGAGCACAATGTGTTCGCACAACATTTCTGTGCAGGCAGTGCAGACACCACACATATCTGTCCCAGACTCGAGAATCTGGGGAACAAGGAGCCTCAGGTAGATACAGTTCTGGGGTGACTCCAGCAGGACTCGGGATCAGCTGAGTGGAGAGGGGGTGCAGGGGTCTCTGTGAGCTGAGATGCCAAGAGAGCAGCGATGGGGACAGTCACCGAGTCCCCTGATCCCTGATGCCAGTCCCATGTGGGGACAGAGGGCAGGGTAGACAGACGTCTGACCTTGCAGTCATGAGCAGGCCCTCATTCTAATAATCCCCTCTAGCAGCTGCTGAATCACCTCGAGTCACAGCAGAGCAGAGGCTGCAGCTGAGTCATGTCCCGGAAGGTCCGAGCGTGGCCGCCAGGGCCTGGGGGGCAGAAGCACCGGCTGGTCCAGGAAAGATGTGAGGGCCGGGTGGCCTGGCAGGGTATAAAGGCTGCTGGGGAGACAGCCCCAACACACCAGCTTTTTGCACCCAGACCTCACCAGCACAGCCTCACCATGAGCCAAGCCAGCTGCTCCTCCTGCTGCGTCCCTGCCAGCTGCCAGCCTCTGGTGGTCATGGCACCCGCCAGCCAGTCCCCGGGGTGCTGCCCGCCCTGCGGCCCCACCCTGGCCTGCAAGCCCGTGTCCTGCGGCTCCTCTCCCTGCTCTGCGTCCGTGAGCTGCCAGCCCATCATGGTCATGGTGACCTGCCAGTCTTCTGGTCCCACCATGGCCTGCAAATCCATGTCCTGTGGCTCCTCTCCCTGCTGTGCGACCACGAGCTGCAAGCCCTTGATGGTCATGGTGCCCTCCGGCCAATCTTCAGGATGCTGCCAGCCCTGCGGCCCCACCATGGTCTGCAAGCCCGTGTCCTGTGGCCCCACTTCCTCCTGTTCTGGATCCACGAGCTGCAAGCCCCTGGTGGTCATGGTGCCTTCCTGCCAGTCATCAGGGTATAGCCAGCCCTGCGGCCCTACCCTGGCCTGTAAACCTGTGTCCTGTGGCCCCTCTCCCTGCTGTTGAGTTGTGATCTCCAGGATCCCTCCTGGATGTATGTGGTCAGCAACGGCCCTGTAAGTAGCCCCACCACCAGCCCCTGCAGACCCCGGGACCAGATTCACTCATCTGCAAGAAGCCATGTGGGTCCATTAGGGTCCCCCCATCCCCTCAGTGCCCAGTTCATCCAGGTGATGCAAACCTGGGGGCTGCTGGGTTCAGATGATGAGCCCATACCTGAGGGTCCAATAAATTCTGAGCACAAACTTTCCTCTGTGTCCTCGCTCCTGTGTATTTATTAGAGAAATTATATGGGGTGGGGGAGGAGAGAGGTCACTGTGAACCAGGCCACGGGGAGGGAAGAAACAGGGGAAGTTGGGTGTGTGAAGGGAGAAGTGGGAGACAGGTTTGTTCTGTGGGGTGTGTAGGGAGAGGTACATGAGAGGATCCCAGGCTGGACTGCTGTTCCTTTGTGGCACTTCCCCTTTTGGGGTTCTCTGCTCTTGGGATCCTGCTCCCAGGAGCCTGGGATAGGCCCCCAACACAGATGCCCCCTTTTTAGATGCTCACCTTGGGTGTCCTCTCTGCCAAGTCCTGCCCTGTGCCAGACTCTCCCACTGGCCTGGGTCCAGCAAAGGAGAGTTCTGAGTGTGTCCTGCAAATATTATCGTGGGAAGCCTCAAGTTGAGGTGCAAAGGGTGAGGCATGGTTGGGAATAGGGGACATAGGAGCTCTATGACCTCTGCACTCTGCTTCCCACCTCAGAATTTTGGATGTGACTCTTCTCTTTATTTCTTTCCTATTTTTAGCTCTCTTGCAAGCCTTATACACATATAGTTTGCTTTGAGAAGAAAGAGTGTTTTACATGTTAACACACATTTTGTAAAGTTCAATTGGGATGTCTGCATCCCCATTTTATGCTCTGGGAGCTGCAGGAGGAAGGAGATTCATGACTTTTTTCCTCAGTTGAAAGAAGCTGTTGATGGTCATGCTGATGATGAAGGATACTGTTTGGTTTCATCCAAGTGTGACATCAGATGATTGAGAAAAAGTGAAGGAAAAAAAAAACAGGGAAACAAGTCTCAGAGTAACAGTACTGGGAGTTACTCAGGGGTCCTGAGTCTTATAAGAACACCACAGTCAGACATAATCTTGCTAGCAGAATCGCATTGTTCTGAACGATGATTGCTGCTTTTCCATCAGGGTTGCCTTTCCTGGGCCGATGGGACCTCAATGAGTCCTATGTTGTTCCTCTTGAATCCATCCCAGAGTTCTCTTGCCCATGATTCTTTCATTTTGAGGCTACCCCCATCCCATCTTCAGCTATTTTATGGATGTCAATCTTGGAATTCACTGATTTTGGTTTCAGCTACCATTGCTCTGTTCCTGTGAATTTTTCATCTCACCTACAATATTCTATAGTTCTGCCATTTCTGCTTGTAGTTATATCATCTTGTGTTTGTTGACTGTTGCATAGTTTCTTTGAACCCCTTGAACATCCTCCACATTTCCTCCCTAAAGCCCTTATCAGAGGTTATTTAGCTGGTTTTTACTGGTTGAGTCTTCAGGGATACCATCTTCACACACTAAGACTGGTGGGGTTTGGAGTTGCTTTCCCAGAGTGATTTTTGCAGTCTGGAGGTGATTTGGTGTGTGTGGGGGGTTGGGTCACACCCTGCAGTGCTTAGAAATCGCTCCTGGCAGGCTCGGGGGACCATATTGAATGCTGGAATT
The DNA here is from genome assembly GCF_024139225.1 of Suncus etruscus. Lineage (NCBI taxonomy): Eukaryota > Metazoa > Chordata > Mammalia > Eulipotyphla > Soricidae > Suncus > Suncus etruscus. Next base: position 97,370,550 of record NC_064860.1, on the reverse strand, counting down.
TGAACCACCGTCCTTCTGCATGCAAGAAAAATGCCCTACCTCCATGCTCTCACTCTGGCTCCTGGAGGTGATTTTTTTTTGTTTTTTTTTTTTTTTGGTTTTTTTTTTTTTTTTTGGTTTTTGGGCCACACCCGACGGTGCTCAGGGGTTACTCCTGGCTGTCTGCTCAGAAATAGCTCCTGGCAGGCACTGGGGACCATATGGGACACCGGGATTCGAACCAAACACCTTTGGTCCTGGATCGGCTGCTTGCAAGGCAAATGCCGCTGTGCTATCTCTCCGGGCCCCTGGAGGTGATTTTTATATGTTGCTGTGTGGATAGGTGGTGGGAGCCGTGTGAAGAGAATTAGGATGTCAATGTATGTTGTTTGTGAAATACAACAAGAAAAGTTAACAACTGTTCATGTCACAGTTTCAGAGTGTGGCTTCTTAGCCAACCTTACACCTTCCATTGTGGTGATATCAAAGCCTTCACTCAGCATTACTATATAGTTTATTGGATACCTCCTTAATAAATTAGTGGTTTTATCTTTATTTATTTTTTGGGGGATAACACCCAGTGATGCACAGGGGTTACTCCTGCCTGGCTCTGCACTCAGAAGTCTTTCCTGGCAGGCTTGGGGGACCATATGGGATGTCGGGATTCTTTTTTTTTTTTTAAATATATTTTTTATTTAAGTAACATGATTATAGTTGGGTTACAGTCACAAACAGAACACCCCCTTCACCAGTATAACTTTGCCCCCTTCCAATACCCCCTTCCCCCTGCCCAACCCCTGCCTGTATTCGAGATAGGCATTCTACTACAGTTATTAGTTTTTAAGTTTAGTAAACTGTTTTTTGTTTTGTTTTGTATTTTTTTGGTGGTTTTTCAGGCCACATCTGTTAGATGCTCAGGGGTTACTCCTGGTTAAGCGCTCAGAAATTGCCCCTGACTTGGGGGGACCATATGGGATGCCGGGGGATCGAACCACGGTCCTTCCTTGGCTAGCTCTTGCAAGGCAGACACCTTACCTCTAGCGCCACCTCACCGGCCCCAGTAAATTGTTTTTTTCTTTTCCTAAAGGATAAGGGTTAAAAAAATAATAGTAAAGGTTTGACAGTGGCAATCGCCGTTGTTTGCATAGGCCCAGAAAAGTATGGAGAAAATGAAAAAGAAAATCCTTGGCCTGATTACAAGAAAGCCTCACCCCCGAAGTTTATTGGCATAAGACCCACTCTGGGCTCCAGGTATACCAGTCTGTCCATCCTGAGTCACTCTCTGTGGTAGTTCTAACTGGGGTCTATCCTGTGTTGGCTGCATACAAGGCAAACACACTACTGCTGTGCTATCGCTCTGGCCCCTAAATTTGTGATTTTAATGATCACTATAAAATTCTAAAAATTTATTCTTTACAAGTTTTTTTTTTAAAGATCCATTCTTTAAAAATAAAAAGAATAGGCTTAGAATTCACAGATGATCAAATATTAAAAATATGTACATAGGCCATGCTGAGAATGAAGATGATAACAAAAAGAGGAAGAAATGGTGGTTGGACTCATTACCTGGTAGTTCTGGGAAACAGTGTCCAGTATCAATTGTGGGACCACACTAAGAGTTTGGGTGATGTTCGTCTTGCTCTTTGGAGGGCAGACTCTGACCATCTTTCCACGAGGGTGGTCCCTGGTGCTTAGTTGCATGGGGTTGTCCCAAGTACTGATGGGTCTTGTTCAGATGACCTCAAAGGACAGTGTAAAGTAAATCCTCATGTTGTGAAATCACCACACATTCATATTTCCACTCCCAGGAGGATGGGTCTGATGTAGGTAGGGTGAAAAATTAATAAGTCAAGCCAGTCAGGAGAGAATCATGGAGTCAATTTGCTTCACACCTCATGGTATCTTTTTGAGCTCCAAGCCAAATGGACTTACCCACCAGGTGAGGGAGGGTCGAGTGATCCAGGTGGGCTTTTACATATGAAAGGGGTAGGTTTAAAGGAAAGAGGAAGATGGGGGAGCACCTTTGTTTTGGGTTAATAGCTGGGTGTCATCTTACAGGACAAGATTTTTATTTTTCCCTGGGGAAGGATTTTTTGGGAAAAAATAGCCTGGTGAGATTTGAGGGTTTTTGGTTAGAGGATTAAAGAGTCAGGGCAGTGGTAATGGCTGTGGTAATGGCTGTGGTAGTGGCTGTCGATATAAGAATGTGAAAGACTGTGGCTAGAGAGATAGTCCAGGGGTAAGGCACTTGTCTCACATTTGGCCAATCCTGTTTTGTTCTCCAAGACTACAGAAAGTTCCTGGCCACAAGTAAACACAGAGCAAGACATAAGACCTAATCACGACTAGTACTGGTGGTTCAAAACCAAAGTAAAAAATAACTTCTGTGGCACAGAGGTAGCGTATTTGCCTTGCATATGGCTGATCCAGGATGGATCTCGATTCAATCCCTGGTGTCCCATATGAACCCCCCCCACACACAAGCCAAGAGTAATTTCTGAGCACATAGCCAGGAGTAACCCCTGAGCGTCACCCGTGTGGCCCCCAAAAACAAAAACAAAAACTTCTGTGAAGCAGCTATGGATTTTCCTAGGGATATTTATTACCTTGCAGAAAAAGGTTGAATTCTTTGTTTTAAATTTGGTTCTTAGGGGTACTTCTGGCAGTGTTCAGGGACTACTCTGGCCCTAATCTTCCCTTAGAAGCCCCAGATATTAAGGCGATTCACGACTACTGAGTTTTACACATTCATTGTGTTGGTTACCTCTTAATTCTATTTTTGTTGTTGTTGTTGGTTTGTTCTGTTCTTGGGCCACTCCAGGCAGTGCTCAGGGGATACTCTGCCCTCAGGGCTCATTCTTGGAAATGCTCAGGGGACCATATGAGATGCTGGGATTGAACCTGGGTTGGCCGCATGCAAGACAAACACCTCCACTGTGCTCTCTCTCCAGCCCCGAGTGCTTCTTAATTCATTGAGAACTGGTCCCAACCTCTATCAACTGGCTCATGAAAATGTGCCCTGCTCTCTTGCTCTACCAGGCAGAGAACCACGGTGTAGATGTGGAGGGCCGGGGTGGGGGGGGGGGGGCTCAGGGGAGGGAGAGAAGCATACACAGTGCAAAATAGCTCAGCACAAATGTTTTATTGTTATAGCAATAGACACAGGCATATCAAAGGCCACTGATCAGCCCCTAGAGACCTTCCGTCCCTACCCACCTCCTCAAAGCATTTCTTGGTTGTTTCTTTTCAGAGAAGGACAAGTTCAAGTCCCCCAGGGGCCAGGGAGGGGTCCCTGATGGTGTGAGGGAGTGTCTTGCTCAGCAGAGGGTCTGGTTATTCCGAGATGGGGCAGCTGAACAGGGCTGTGGCTCTGGGCACAGAAATCAACAACCACTCAGCAGGTCTTCTGGGCCGATGCAGACTTACAGGCCGGCCGGCACAACAGGGACATGCTGGACCCTGAGCGGCAGCAGCTGGGCTGGCAGCAGGGCGAAGGGGCGCAGCAGGCGGGCTGGCAGGTGGGTTTACAGATGAGGGACACGCTGGAGCAGGGTTTGCAGCAGGGGGAGCATGCGGGCACTTGGCAGGGGGAGCCTCCACAACATACGGGGGTACAGCACATGGGCTTGCAGCAAACTGGGGTGCAGCACATGGGCTTGCAGCAGACTGGGGTACAGCACATGGGCTTGCAGCAAACTGGAGTGCAGCACATGGGCTTGCAGCAGAGGGACACACAGCAGTCTGGCTGGCAAGGGGAGCAGGAGTCACAGGAGGGGGAGCAGGAGCTAGAGCAGGGCCCACAGCTCATGGGGCTGCAGAGGAGAGTCGGGGCACAGCAGCTGGGAACACAACAGCTGGGAGCACAACAGTTTGAGGAACAGCAGCTGGGAGCACAGCAGCTGGGGGTGCAGAGGAGAGTTGGGGCACAGCAACTGGGAGCACAGCAGCTGGGAGCACAACAGCTAGGGGTGCAGAGGAGCGTCGGGGCACAACAGCTGGGGGCACAGCAGGGAGGTTCACAGCAGTTCTCCGGGCAGTCATCCCCCTGCCAGGAGGAGTCAGTGCAGGAGTCACAGGACCCAGGCAGGCAGACACGGCTGTCATAGCTGAGGTCGCTGGAGCAGACAGACAGGGCGGCGGCGGCCATGGCGGTGGAGGAGGAGGTGAGGGCTGAGGAGTGAGCGAGAGTGAATGTGATGTGAGTGTGTGTGTGTGAGCTGGTGGCCAGTCGTGGCTTTTATACCCCCAATGCCTTCCAGGTGTGTTGTCCCTGTGAAGACACACGTGCTTCCCTTCCTGATTGGTGTTTAGAGGTGCTGGCTGGAGACCCCTCATTAGAGCCCTTGAGCCCTACAATTAGTTCTGTCATGTCATGGGACATGAGTGTTTTTCCCATTGGCTTTGCTGGACTCCAAAATATGCATGAAAAAAAAAAAATAGAAGAGGCACATTCTGCTGAACGACTGCCAAGGTTTTCCTGACCCATACATACACTGAAGTGGGGTGGATAAACTCACAGCTCCTGGGCTGTGAGTGAGGATCTAAGATGAAAATGCCAGTGCCACCCAAACCGAGTGCAGCCTTTGAGGAATGCAAGTGACCGGAGGACACACAGTGTCAGTGTCGCAGAGTTCCAGGAGGCTGAGGGCAGGGAGACTCGTTGCAGAGACACTTTGCTGGGTGGCAACAACCGTCAATGGAATTCCCGCTGAGCACAGGGACCCTTCTCGAACACAACTGTCAGGAAATCCTGGGGAGCTGGAAAGATGGGTATTATAGCAGGTAAAGTATTTGCCTTGCATGGTGGCTGACCCAGGCTCAATTCCCGGCATCCCATTAGGTCCCTCTGAGTGTCACCAAAAGCCCTGAGTGCAGTTCCAGGAGTAAGCCTTGAGCATAGTTTGGGGTGCATAAAAGAGACAAAACTTGGTTTGTCTTTTTGTTGTTGAATTATAGGAACTCTTTATGTAGTCTGGATTCTAGACCCTTACCAGAGTTACAACCTTCTCCCATTTCATGGACATCTTTTCTCTTTCTATCTTTTGATATGCAACATTTCCAAAATTTTGATGAAATCCAGTTAATCTGTATTTAATTTTTTTGTGCTTTTTGTTGTCAAAACTAAAGTCTTATGATTGATTCCCTATGTTTTCTTCTAGAATATTATAAACAAACAAAAAACACAACAGCAAACACGTTAGCTCTTAGAGTTAGCCCCTTGAGGCATTTTTTTGTTTGTTAGTTTTTTTTTGTTTTTTTTTTTTTTTGGGTCTCACCCAGCAGTGCTCAAGGGTTACTCCTGGCTCTACACTCAGAAATTGCTCCTGGCATGCTCAAAGGACCAGATGATATGCTGGAATTCGAACCACCGTCCTTCTGCTTGCAAGGCAAACACCCTACCTCCATGCTATCTCTCTACTCCCTTGAGGCATTTTTAATTACTTTTTGAATATGGTGTGAGGTAGGGCTCAACTTCATCTTACTTTGCAGTTAAATATCCAGTTATTTCAGCACGATTTGTTGGAGACTATTTTTTTCCTTGCTACATAGTCTTATCACCCTTACTGAAAATCAGTTGACCATAGATGTTTGAATTTATTGTTAGATTCTCAAACTTGATGCAATTGGTACCTATGTCTTTCTTTAAGTCAGTGCTACTGTTTTGATGACTCTCTTTTTTATTTTTTGTTTTGTTTTGGGGCCTCACCCAGTGATGCTCAGGGGTTACTCCTGGCTATGCACTCAGATATCACTCCTAGCTTAGGGGACCATATGGGACACTGGGGGATCAAACCACGGTCTGTCTGAGGTTAGTGCATGCAAAGCAGACGCCCTAACACTGCACCATTGCTCCGGCCCATGATGACTCTCACTTTTTTTTTTTTTTTTTTTGGTTTTTGGGTCACACCCGACAGTGCTCAGGGGTTACTCCTGGCTCTATGCTCAAATATCGCTCCTGGCAGGCTCAGAGAACCATATGGAATGCCGGATTTGAACCACAGTCCCTCTGCATGCAAGGCAAAAGCCTTACCTCCAGCTATCTCTCCAGCCCCAATGATGACTCTCATTTTTTTTTTTTTTTTTTTTTTTTGGTTTTTGGGCCACACCCTGTGACGCTCAGGGGTTACTCCTGGCTATGCGCTCAGAAGTTGCTCCTGGCTTCTTGGGAAACCATATGGGACGCCGGGGGATCGAACCGCGGTCCGTCCTAGGCTAGCGCAGGCATGGCAGGCACCTTACCTCCAGCGCCACCGCCCGGCCCCGATGACTCTCATTTTAAGGTAAATTTTTTTCTTGCAAGATTGTTCTAGCTAGGATTTCTAGTATTTTATGGAATTGAAATGGTTGAAAATGATCAAACTGGCCTTGATATTCGGCTTAAAACTTTCAGTCTTTTCCCATCAAGTAGGGTGTTTGCTGTTATTTATTTATTTATTTATTTTTGTAATGCCCTCATTATTGGGAGAAAGGTCCCTTCTATCTTACATGATTCTTTGCATGTGTGTGTGTGTGTGTGTGTGTGTGTGTGTGTGTGAGAGAGAGAGAGAGAGAGAGAGAGAGAGAGAGAGAGAGAGAGAGCAAATTAAGTGGAACAAGTAAACTCACGATCAATAATGAAGACCACTATGAACCAACTAGAACTCAAAGGAATACACAAAATGCTCAGCTAAAGAGTGACTCTGCCAGTGAAGCTCTGAGCTACTCCTGACTTGGGGGGTGCTCTAGGTATGGAATGGACCTTTCCACCTTCGCAGGAAGCAAAGGTTGAATAGTCCTTCCAACTATTTTCCAGCCTTGTAGTATCTTTTTATTCATTTGTGAGAATGTTGGGTTTTGTTAAATGTCTTTTTTTTTTATCATCAACAGAGTCAATCCTGTGATTTCTCCCACCGATGTAATAATTTGGCGAATATATATATAGATTGATTTTTTTCATATATTCATTTCTTATTGCATTCAGGTCATAAATACCCCACTGGTTATAGTTCATAAAATTTTGAATATGATGCTGATTTGACTTTCTTATCTTTTATGGCATATCTTTAATCTTTATGAACGAGGACTACTAGTCCATAATTTTTTTTGTTTTGTCTTTGGTCCTGATATAAGCTCAGTGTCATAGAAAGTGTTGCTGGTGGGATACTCGTCCAGCTCCCTTGCTAAGAAGGAGGAATCCCAGGTTGTTCCTTCTAGTCGCCTGGGAAGTTGTTGGGAGATTCAAAACGGATAAAAGTCTGTGCTGAGTCTCTGCATCACACAGACACTCACATCCTGCCAGACCCACGAGGCAGCCCCCAAGTTGCACTTGAAGTACACTTGTCTGCATAGCGTGGGGGATGGTCCTGACTACCCGTTGTTGTCTTTTATTATTACTTTTAAAAATAATATATATTTAAAACACTGTGGTTACAAGGTTGTTGATGACACAGTTGTTTTTTCCTTCACAGTTCCAAGTTCACGACTGAATTTCGGTCATACCATGTACAACACCTTTCACCAGTGCACATTTCCCACCACTAAAGTCCCCAGTTTCCCTCCTGCCTTCTTCATTTCTCTCCCCATTGCCTGTCTCTGTGGCAGACATTTTTCTTCTCTCCCTCTATCTTTTCTTTCTAGACTCCATGGTTTGCAATATTGTTCCTGAGGAGTATCACGCATAGCACTTTTTCTTTCAGCACCCAATTCTTGTTCAGAGTGATCATTCCCAACTCTCATTGTATTAGTGCTTCCTTCTCTGCCCTCTCCTACTGTTTATAACAGGTTTCCTTCCATGGATTGGTCCTCCTGGCCCTCATCTCTTTTGTCTGTGGATATTATTACCATGCTACTTTATATATACATACATATACATATATACATATATATACTATAAATATACTTTATATATATTCCATAAATGATCATTCTATATTTATCCATCTACCTCTGACTCATTTCACTCAGCATAATACTCTCAATATCCATCCATATCTAAGCAAATTTCATGACTTCAGTTTTTCCAATTGTGTAGATGTACCACAGTTTTTTTTTATCCACTCCTCTGTTCTTGGACACTTGGATTGTTTCTAGATTCTGGCTATTGTGAAGAGTACTGTGATGAACATAGGAGTGCAGAGAACTTTTCTGCATTGTAATTTTGGGTTCTTAGGGTTTAATCCTAGGAATGGTATTACTGGGAACTCAATTTTTTGAGGAGCAGTGGAGAAAAGACTTGCTCTTTGCAGGAAAGGAAAGTTAATCCTAAATCTTACCAATGCTTTTCAAGTCTTTTAAAGCTTTTTCAATTCTTGACCGCATGAAAGAGAAGTTCAGGGGGATGTGAAGTGTTTATTCATTATAAAAATTAATAATAAAATCATTAATCTGACTACAGCAGTGATACTAAAGATGTCGCTTTGAATTGACAAGTTCTAAATGCATCTATTAGTTTTTCATAGCAGATAAGAAATACAATTCTGTGTTTTCTACTAGAAAACAAATGTGGTTTATTTTGAGTCTATATCAAGACATATATTCAAAACTAAATTGATAGAAGTTTGTTGTTATATGGGGCTAATGTGAATTACAAAAAATCAGAGAATATTTCAAATCATGGCAAGATCATGAGTAAAAAGGCATTATAGGGGCCAGAGTGTTAGCATGGTGAGTAGGGCATTTGCCTTGCATGTGACTGATCAGTGTTTGATTTCCAGCATTCTATAGTGTCCCCTAAGCCTACCAGGAGTGACTTCTGAGCACAGAGCTAAGAGTAATCCCCGAGCATTGCTAGATGTGGCCCAAAAACCAAAAAAAAAAAAAAAAAAGGCATTATACATTGAGAGAAGAGCCAATTATTCAAAAATATCCAACACTCTTGGGGGCTGGAGCAATAGTACAGCAGGTAGGAATTGTATATGGCTGACTCAGGTATAATCCCCAGCACTCAATATGGAACATCAAGACCTCCAGGAGTGATCCCTGAGCACAGAGCCAGGAGTAAGCCCTCAGAACCAACAGACTATATGTATATATAATATAAACACAAAGAAAATGTATATAAAACAATCTTTAATATATATTCACCTAACAACAGGTCATCAAGATTACATGAAACTGAAACTACTCCACCTATAATGATAAAATAGGCAAACTCATATTTATAGTTGTAAACATTTATGTCTTTGTTTCTATCAAAAATGAGCTAGCCAGGCAGACAGAAAATCAGAGTGACATAGGAGATGCTATTGAGCTCTTTTATCCCTGTGCTCAAGTCCATATATCCAGCCATATTCTCTTCCCAAGAATTTCTAGCCCACAATCTCCCTTTCTTTTTTCCATCCATTTGCACTGCCTAAAGGTCCGTGAGTTCTGGCCTCAGTCATGTGTGTTCTTCTCACAGGTCTGTCGGGGGGAGACTTCTTTTCTTTCTGTCTCTGTCTTTTTATTTTTTCAAGGGCATCTTTCAGAAGACTTATCCACTTCCCAATTCTGCTTAGGAATGAACCTGACTTCTCTCCCTCTTCCTCTGTAATCTTGTTGTAATATATCTTCCTGATGATTATTGCTTAGGATGGGCTCTTGTTCCAACGGTGAACCACCAGGGTTGAAGTTACCTGTTGATGCAACTTGCTTAGAAACACAAAGCTACTTGGGCACCACTTGATAGTGCAGGGCTCATGGCTCTGACCAACCTGAGAATTGTTGGCCTGGACAAAAGCCACTCTTCACAAACAACTATGGCTGAAGGATGGTTCAGTGTCCTGTGTTCCAAGTTCTATTTCCACCCTGAGAGTTGAGTAAGTTCATCAAGATCTGAGCTGTTGCTTTTCTATAGAAGCTTTCTGCAAACTCCACATAGCATCTTTCCATATCTCTGATACTTCCTGCCAGGCCAGCTGCTCCTCTTAAACTCCAATTCTTGATCCTGCATGCTCTTTCTCATTTTAAGCTCCATTCTCTGTATAACCAGTTTTTGCTTGCCTTGTTTGTGGGTCAAACTCATGTTCCCAAAGGTAGAACCTGTCCAGTTCTCTGAGTAGGGAGATACCTTTGTTTCTCCTTCTTTGCAGTGGAAAGAGAAAATTCCAGCCTAATCCTTCACTTTGAGAGAGACAGAGCCAGCGTCCTCTGTAGTACTGGGTTTATAGTCATTCTACTTGGGTCAGAGAAATGGTACAGGAGGAAGTGGCAGTAAGCCTAATTCAAATCCTCAGCATGTATGATCTCCTGAGTATGGCCAGGGTTTTTTCCTGAGCACAGAGCCAGGAATAACCCCCTAACACTGCAGGTATAACTCTAAAACCAAAAGAAAAAACTTTTTACTTTTGTAGAGGTAATTAATTCCCTCTTCCTTCATGGAGAATGTTTTCTTGGTATTAATGTAAATAGTGAGATGGCATGAATCACTTCTTTGTGACCTTGGACTTATTTAAGGTCATTCGTATCAGAAACCTTAAAGAGGGGCCGGGCGGTGGCGCAAGAGGTAAGGTGCCTGCCTTGCCTGCGCTAGCCTAGGACGGACCGCGGTTCGATCCCCCGGCATCTCATATGGTCCCCCAAGAAGCCAGGAGCAACTTCTGAGCGCATAGCCAGGAGTAACCCCTGAGCGTCACAGGGTGTGGCCCAAAAACCAAAAAAAAAAAAAAAAAAAAAGAAACCTTAAAGAGTACCCTACGAGGAAATTCAGAGAACCCTAGAGCCAATGAAAATATTATAAAGCAGCACAGTTTCTCCAAGGAATTGTTTAAAATTTATGACTTCTGAGAAGTGTTTCTGAGTTTGTGAGTTTGAAATATGTACTGAAAGCTTAATGTGCTCAGGTAGAAAATAAATTTGGAGGCAATTGAGGTTATGATAAGAAGGCAAATGCCTACATAGTCCAAGCAGGTAACTAATTGATAAAAATCATCATGCTTACTGTGAACTTTTATTTTATTTTATTTTATTTTATTTTGGGTTTTGGGCCCCACTCGGCTCCACTCAGGGGTTACTCATGGCTCTTGCCTTAGAAATTGCTCCTGGTAGCCAGGAGTTTGGGGAATGGCAGCACAAGAGGTTCTGGCTTCAAGAAGTCCCAGACATGTTTTTTTTACTAACCCTGTTCATTGTGAAACTGCGCGGGGGGCGAATGATAGACAAATATTTGGATATGATTGTGCTTAATCTGTTTGTTATATTCAGAATGCTGCCCAGAAGCTCATTTTAGTCCTTTACTCCCTCACTCCCACCTGCTATTACCCCACATGTAATCATTTTTTTTTGTACTAATGATTTTTATTTTGACCAAGGTGGATTGCATATCTTTCACAGTAATGTTTTGGGGGGAGTCTGAAGCTTCAGCAGGCAACACGGGGACAACATGGCTCCATGCAGTAATCTTTCTGGCCAAGTTTAGAGGAAGATGCAGTCTCAGCTGCCCCCGTAGCCTTCTCTCTCCTTCCTTCAGGTCCTCAGAATTACCCCTAGCCGCCTGCCCTAGCCGCCTGCTCAGGGTCCCAGCAAGTGGATTCCTGCGAGGAGCATTTCAAAGGAGACCCCAGGCTTCACCGTTCCTGCAGGCGTCAGGAGGGGACTGGTGAATTTCCGGCTTCCAGCAATTATGAAGCAAAGGCCTCTCCGGGAGTAGGAAGCTTCAGCAGGCAACACTGGGATGACATGGCTCTATAAGCTCTTCGCTTGGCCAAATCACAGACCAAAGTGGTGTCTCGGAAACAACACCCTCCCTCTTGACTATTTCTAAAACACAAAAGGGACACGTGTATCTCCTTTGTATATCTCAGATGTAGTCCCTTAACATCTATAACTCTTTTCGAATATCCTCTTATATAGTGACAATTTTGCCCACTGTTTTTTTTATTTGATGGTTTGTTTGCTTTTCCCCCATTGAGATCTGTTTTATAAGCAATAATGGTAGAAGAGTATCTCTGTATAGAATTTATGTTTGAACCAAGTTATGGGGAATGTTGGACTTTATTCATCGGCCCCCTGTTGCACCAACAATATCTTGTGGCATTGTTTCCCTTTTGCATAGGCACATAAAAATGGGAAAATAATACTTATGCAAACAAGTTCTTTTTTTTTTTTTTTTGGTTTTTGGGTCACACCCAGCAGCACTCAGTGGTTACTCCTGGCTCTTCACTCAGAAATCGCTCCTGGCAGGCTCAGGGGACCATATGGGGTGCCGGGATTCGAACCACCTACCCTCTGCATGAGAGGCAAACGCCTTACTTCCATGCTATCTCTCTGGCCCCCTACAAACAAGTTCTTATCTAATAGAGATGGGAACACAAGTTTGGTAATTCAGTTAGGCCTTATACCCTGAACATTGGCATAATGATTTATCTTACGCCTCAGAAGAATGGGCAATGTCCATACACCCCTGAACAATGGACAAACAACCACAATTGTCTATAACATTACCAGGATCCAAACCTCTACCAGGGAGACCAACCACTGTTCTGGCATTGTCTTACTCCAAAGAGTGCTCTCAACACCCACACAACTCAGCAACAGCCTGCTTGCAGGGCAGATTGCTCTGCATCTAATGGTGTGCTGAAACTAGAGGATGCTCCACATCAGCCTGACTTCGATGAAAGAAATGCATAGAATCCAGAATCTTTAAATATGGAACTTGATATCAACAGCAGCTAAAGTAGAAAAGTTTCACCGGGACCATGGAGAATGACTCGGATTGAACAGACTGATATGCCTGAAGCCCAGAGTCGGTCTTATGCCAATAAACTTATGGGGTGAGGCCTTCTTGTAATCAGGCCAAGGATTTTTTTCAAGATTGAAATTTATTTATTTATTTTAATATATTTTTTATTTAAGTAACATGATCACAGTTGGGTTACAGTCACAAACAGAACACCAGTGTAACATTCTCCCATTCCCCCTTCCCATCCTCTGCCTGTATTCGAGACAGGCATTCTACTACAGTTATTTGTTTTTAAGTTCAGTAAATTGTATTTTTTTTCTTAAAGGATAAGAGTAAAAAGGGTAGTAAAGTTGTGATAGTGGCAATCGCCGTTGTTTGCATAGGTCCAGAAAAATGGGGAAAATGGAAAAAAAATCCTTGACCTGATTACAAAAGGGCCTCACCCCAGAAGTTTATTGCATAAGACCGACTCTGGGTTCCAGGCATACCAGTCTGTCCAACCCGAGTCATTCTCCATGGTCCTGGTGAAACTTTTTCACACTTTAGTTATTATTGGTATCAGATTCTTATATTTAAAGATTCTGGATTCTGTGCATTTCTTTCATTGATGTCAGGTTGATTTGGAGCATCCTCTAGTTTCAGCAGACCATTAAATGCAGAGCGATTTGCCCTGCAAGCAGGCTGTTGCTGAGTCGTCTGGGTGTTGGGAGCACTCTGTAGTAAGTCAATGCCAAAGCAGTGGTAGGTCTTCCCTGGTAGAGGTTTGGATCCTGGTAATGTTATAGACAATTGTGGTTGTTTCCATAGATGGTATCCATTGTTCAGGTGTGTGTGGGTGATGACCATTCTTCTGAGGCCTAAGCCAAATCGTTATGCCAATGTTCAGGGTATAAGGCCTAATTGCATTACCAAATTTGTGTTCCCATCTCAATTAGATAAGAACTTGTTTGCATATGTATTATTTTCCCATTTTAATGTGCCTATGCAAAAGAGAAGCAATGCCACAAGATATTGTTGGTGCATCTGGGGGCCGACGAATAAAGTCCAACATTCCCCGTAACTTGGTTCAAACATAAAATCTATACAGAGATGCTCTTCTACCAGTATTGCTTATAAAACAGATCTCAAAGGAGGAAAATCAAACAATCAAATAACAAAACCAGTGGGCAAAATTGTCACTATATAAGAGGATATTCAAAAAGAGTTATAGATGTTAAGGGACTACATCTGAGATATACAAAGGAGATACACGTGTCCCTTTTATGTTTTAGAAATAGTCAAGAGGGAGCGTGTTGTTTTCGAGACACCACTTTGGTCTGTGATTTGGACAAGTGAAGAACACATGGATCCATGTCCTCCCCATGTTGCCTGCTGAAGCTTCCGACTCCCCGAGAAGCATTTGTTTCCTGGAAGTTGCTGGAAGTTGGAAGATCACCAGTTCTCTCCCAGCCCCTTGCAGGAACTAGGAAGCCTGGGGTCTCTTTTAAATTGCACCTCGCCAGAACCTACTTGCTGGGACCCTGAGCAGGTGTCCAGGAATAACCCTGGGGACCCGGAGGAAGGAGAGAGAAGACTGTGGGGAGAGCCGAGGCTGCATCTTCCCCTTAGCTTCAGGCCAAGGATTTTTTTCCCGTTTTACCCATATTTTTCTGGGCCTATGCAAACAACGACAATTGCCCCGTCACACCTTTATTATTCTTTTTTTAACACTTATCCTTTAAGAAAAAAAACAATTTACTGAACTTAAAAACAAATAACTGTAATAGAATGCCTGTCTCGAATACAGGCAGGGGATGATGGGAAGGGGAGGGACATTGAGGGGGGAATGTTACACTGGTGAAGGGGGTGTTCTGTTTGTGACTGTAACCCAACTATAATCATGTTACTTAAATAAAATTATATTTAAAAAAAAATTGCTCCTGGTAGGCTCAGAAGACCATATCGGATGCTAGGGATCGAACCCAGGTTCCTCCTGGTTGGCTGCATGCTAGGCAAATATCCTACTGCTGTACTATCATTCCAGCCCCACTGTGAACTTTTAAATAAAAGAATGTTATAGCAAAGTGGGATAGAAACTTAATTTGTTTCCTCACCTATCAAAAGGAATTCTGGGGCTGGAAGGATGGTAGGGCACATAACTTGCACATGTCTGACATGAGTTTGATCCCTGGCACCGCTATGGTCCCCCAAGCCCTTCCAGGAGTGATCCCTGAGTGCAGAACCAGGACTATTGAGCCTTGAACACTGCAGGGTGTGAGCCACCCCAATTTTAAAAGAAATCAAAATGAATCTTAACAGTGTCTGTCTGGAATAGCTGAGTATCGTGAAATAACAATTCCTCTCTAAGGCCACACTAGGTCTATGTAGGGTTTATCCCAAACATTCTGCTTGACCACATGCTCCATCATAGTTTATACTGGTCTCTGCTTAGTCACTAGGCTAAGATAAAGACATGGATCAACTGGGTCTGGATGACGGAAGGAGAAATAGCCCAAACTTGTGACATTGTGCTCCAGTCTACGAGATGTCCAAAAGGTTCAGCTCTCTCTTGGCTATGTACTGCAGAAACTGGGACCATCCTGACAATGTTTACCTTTGCCTGCTGGATACAAAGGAATGCTCCATGGTCCTCTGTAGAATCAGAGGAGAAAGAGCATGTTCATGGCGAAGGGATGGCTGAGCATGTGGATGGAGTTGGCATCTCTAGCACATACACACAGATCTGTAGTGTCCAAAGCACAGACAGAGACTGAATTTGTATTCAGCCAGCACCACTAGCAGAAATTCATCCCCATCCTAGGTCTCCAATGTGACACCTTTAATTGCTGCTGCCACCACCCAGTTGTGATGCTGGTCTTGACTGAATCATTGAGTTATAATGGGGGGGGGGGGAAGGTGGTTATAGGAGTAGGAAGAGCACTTTTAGAGGCAACCCCTGAAAGGTCCATTCTCAAAAGCCTAGCAATGAATTGTGACAACTACCAAGGACATTGGCAATAACTGCTGGGTTGGACTGAGCCTAGGAGGACCAGTCTGGGTTAGATGAGCCCAGTCTCAGTGGAGACACACACACATTTCCATTCAATAGGGAGCCCAGAGTCCCTTAGGACATCAGACTATTGGTTCAAACTTGCATCTGTGTTGAGTTGTCTTTGAAATGTCTTTGTCCCTAAGTCGCTGCTGGGTAGACTAATTACTAAGTACACTTGTGCTGATTGCAGGGTTCTTTCTGAGGTGGGAAAATTTGCACCCAGGAAATTAGCACCAGTGTAGGGTGAAGGCCTTGTGGGAGAAGCCAGTTGCTAGGACCTAGCTGGTGTGTTCTTCGAAATGGGCACCAAACAGTGGCTTGAAAGACCCACACTGGGGTCTTGGGAAGAAGAGAGCAAATCCCCCACCCCCAGGTCTTGATCCCTTGCCTTGTCCCCAGATGAAAACATCTCGATTGTATGCACTATAAAGTTTAACAACCCGCTTGCAAAATTTCAGAATATTTAATCAACGGTTCTCGCAAGCTAGTACAAGTCAGTCTGGCTAGCTCTGGAGCGTGGCTGCTGGCAACTCTGGTGGATATTCCTCACTTCCATGCACTTAGAACTGGATCTGAGCACACTCTGCAAGACCAGCTCCCAGTTGACTGCCCTTCTATTCTGCCTCCCACCCCTACCTGATTCTTTTCATTCCCTTTGCAGATAGTAGTTTCATTGAGCTTCATCTTTCTTTTAAAAACATAACCCAAGATCTGGAGCCATAACACAGTGGGTAGGACATTTGCCTTGCATGCAGCAAACCTGGATTTGAATCCTGGTGAATTTAAAACCTGGTGAATTTGAATCTTACCTGGTGTCCAACCCTGCTAGGATTGATTTCTGAGCATAGAGCCAGGAGTAATCCCTGAGTGCTGCAAGGTATGGTCCCCAAACCAAAATAAATAAATAAATAAATAAAAATAATTACCATAAACTGAAGTGCATGGGTGGTAAAAATGTATTTGTGTATAATAGCCCAGACCAAGTGCATGTCTAATCCTTCTTCAAAAGGGAGCTTATGCTAAAGGGAAGCATGCACGGGGAGTACTTCAGTGAAGATCTGTGCTCCAATCTCATCCCCATCCCCAGTCTGCACCCTGGGCTGGCCACTTCCGGTATAGACTGAAGAGACATGGCCCAGACTGGAAGTAGTATAGAGGAGACATGGTACAGAATGGAAGTGGTAGGCTGGACATGATACAGGCTTGAAATGGCTACAGAGTCCAACCAAATTGAGCCTTTGCCCTCTGAATTGCAGCTGAATGTTGTTTGGTTGCCTGGTGCAGCCTTCCTGAAGATGGGTGAATCCCCTTCCACCCAGTTTCTGTTTTGCATCTCACAGCAGTGAATGGGGAGTCCTATAGCACATCCCTGAGGAGTGAGGTGTCTTTGACTCATTCCTGAATTGCGTTTTATTACCAATGGGACTGGATCATTTTGGTTGTTATTCTCAACCACAACCCCTTGTATTCATTTCTCCCTTTTGTATGCCCACATGCAGTGTGGAGAATGCCTTAGATATAAGCATTTTTTTTTTCAGCTCAATGTGTTGCCAAACTTTTGACTTTTTGTCAAGCTGATAGCTAAAAATTAAAAGCATGTGTGTTTATATTCTCCTGAGGTTTTCCAAGCAGTGCTCAGGAGTTCCAAAGGTCCTTCCCAGCAGTTCTCAGCCCAGCTAACCTGCAGAGTCAAGCAGGGGCCAAAGGATGCTGTGTTACTTGGTGTCCGTAGTCCTGAGGGATAAACCTGGTGATGCTCAGGAGACCACACTGTGCTGGCGACCCAGTCAGGTGTGAGCCTGGGGTGAGAACCACATTCAAGACAATTGTCTTAATCCTGGTTTATTTCATGGGCCTGGGGCTCTTGCTTTTTTATTTTTTATTTTTGGTTTTGGGGTCACAATCGTCAGTGCTCAGGGGTTACTCCTGGCTCTACACTCAGAAATTGCTCCTGGCAGGAGGCTTGGGGGACCATATGGGATGCCGGGATTCCAACCATCATCCTTCTGCATGCAAGGCAAACGTTTTACCTCCATGCCATCTCTCCGGCCCCAGGCTCTTGCTTTTTAAATGGCCTTTCTCTTCAAATGGGTTTGGCCATCTCTTCTAAAGTAATCTTTTTCTGAGCACTGATTGTCTCTCGCCCATTGAATTTGTTGGAGTTTTACTTCATGGCATTTTGGCAACTGATACATATTAGGCTATGGCATACCCTCTATGCTAGAAATTGTGAATATTTTTCCTAACTTGTTTTGCCTTATGCTTTCTTTAAGGTATAATTTTTGTCTATCTTTCTATCATTTACCTACCTCTCTCCCTTATCTATCATCTCTCTATACTAAAAGTTAATTTCCCTTTTATCAGTATCATCTCTCACTGCCCATCAGCTCATATTACTTTAATGCAGAACATATTCCTTTAATGGCAGAGAGGGGTTGACACTATTGCTCACTGTATTTCTCTTTCCAGTTTTTCTCCTGGTCCTTTCTGTACATTCCATCCTTGAGGTGAGCTGGAGGTGAGCCAGAGAGCTGTGCTGAGCCACTGAGAGCCAGTCTTTAACGAGTCCCTAGGCCACTTTTGTGTCCCTCATGATATTAAAAGCTGATTTTAGGTCCTCATCCTATTAAGTTTATGCATTTTGGAGGACTTGGAAATCTGTTAGATTTTTTCTCTCTATTTCCAGTTGTTGATGTCTTCCTTAGTTTCCCCATTGTTCTTTGCATAGGGTGGGTTGGGGTGCTGGAATTTCAGTTTATTTTTTAAAGTAGTCTACAGTGGCTGGAGACATATTTTGCCTTGCAGCACCTAAGCAGGGTGATTGTGGCAAAGGGTTTACTTACATGCGGAAGCTGAGCCCCTGCCCTGGGTTCCCCTGCTTTCCACCCTCACCTGTGGGGCAGAGGCCTCTTCCACTCTGCCTCTGTCCCTCATGAGTCCCCAGTGCCTCTCCATCAGCTAAGGGACCTTATGACTGATGCCCTTGGTGCTGGACCCTGATGCTTTTGGAATCCTCTGCTCTCTTCTCTGGGCTCTACCTCAGCCCTGAGCCCACACATTTCTGTGAGTCTGGTATGAGGGGTGCAGGACTCACACAACACTCCTCCCTGCAGTGACCTCGCCCAGCACTGTGGCATAAAGTCTGTGGGATCACCGTGGGATCAGGCTGATATGGTGGCATGGGCTGTAAAATAAATTCCCACATTGTGAGATCATCCCATGCACCATATTTCTACCCCCAGGTGGACGGGTCTGAAGAAGAGTAGCAGCGAAGAATTAATAACACAAGCCAGTCAGGAGAGAATCAAAGAGTCAGTTTGAGCCTGCTGGTATCTCTCAGTGCCAAGCATAACTCACTCTTTCTTTATTAAACCAATTCCCAATTCACCAGGAGAGGGAAGGCTGAGAGAGAGACAAAAGTACCTATCCAGGTGGACTTTTACATGTCAAAGGGACAGATTTAAAGCAAAGAAGAAGATGGGGGAACACCTTTGTTTTGGATTAATAGCTGGTGTCATCTTCTAGTGGTCTTCCATCCTGCCCAGGTCCCAGTTCCCAGTTATTCCTGGACATCTGGTCTTCCCAGATGAGCCCCCAACTCCAAAGCTGGCCCTGCTTTGGGATCCCAGGAAAGGATATACTTGACTTTGTGTGTGGTGGCATCTGCCCGGCAAACATGGGCCAGACAGTCTCAGCCTGAGGGAACTGGAGGTCAATGGAACGACTGTGGAAGGCCCTCCCAGAATGCTTCACCATCCTGATGTGGCAGAATTTTCCTTCCTTTTGGCATGTGCCTCCACCCCATCGCAGCTACAAGGTCAAGACTCACTCCCTTGGAATGTCAATATTTGGATTTGGGGTGACCCGCGTGCCCACAGACACTGGCAGCACTTTGTGTGTTCTTGCAGAACAGGAAGAAAAACAAAGCCTGCTGGGCCAGAAAAAGCCCTGTGTGCTGTGGAACCCCCTGACCTCCCAACCACAGCGGGTCTCCCAAGTTGGGAGGAACCCCAGGGCAGCCTCGCTTTCACCAATAGGCAGCCAGCAGATCCTTCACGGGGCAAGATATACAGAGATCAGGACACAGTCATGGCTTACCAGGAAAGGAGAAAAGAAAGCCCCAGGGGCCCAGCAATGGCTCCGAATTCCCCCGCTCTCCAGGACTTCTGAAGTTTGGCTTCCCTAGACAACCTGCTCCAGTGTGGAGCTTCAGGGCACCTCAGTGAGCCCTGCCTGGGGAGCGGGGCTGTGAGGTGCTTCTGAGGTTCCCAGGATCCACATCAGCAGGACAGGGTCACCTTGACACCCACCTGCCTTGACTCTGACCCCTGACCTGGGGGGGGGAACAGGAACCGTGTCCCAGGGCATGCGGAGACATGTGTTGAATATTTACTAGCAGGAACAGATCACTGAGCTTAATGGGGTAGAGCATGTTATGGGGTGTCAGGGAACTATTTTCCCCTACAAAGTGGCTGTATCTCTCCCTACACTGCTTGCACAGCTGGATGCCCCCATCCTGCTCCTCTGGCCACATGTGCTTCCTGATCTGCTCCCTCCAGCCTTGATTTCCATCTTGAGCCTGTAAAGCTGGACACGAGGAGGCAGATGACCCCAACTAAAGTCCTGGGAGTCAGGTAGGTCCCCACAGAGCCTGGCTGGGCACAGGGTTCCATCAGCACGGCCCAGGAAGAACACACAGCCTTGGGCTTGCAGCATCTCTGGGGGATGGTGTACATTGGTGCCAACTAGACCCGGAACATTGGGTGAGCACCATGCTGCAGAGACTCGGAGACAGATACACAGAGAGACAGACACATAGAAACAGAGAGACAAAGATAGAGACAGGAGAGCCAAAGGCACAGAGAGAGACAGAAAGACTGAAACAAAGAGGCAAAGACACAGAAACCCAGAAACACACAGAGAAACAGAGGCACAGAGAAGTAGAGCTAGAAACAGAGACAAGAGACACAGAGATAAAGAGACAAAGACGGAGACATAGAGTGACAAAGAGAGATTGAGACAGAGACACAGAGACAGACAAAAACAGAGACATAGTCAGAGATTCAGAGACTAAGAGACAGAGACCGAGAGGCAGAAACACAGAAACAGACAGAGGAGACAGGAGGAGTTAGAGCCTCTATCCTCCCTCTCAGGATCCCCCTCCTGAGTCCATTCCTGCTGTCCTGCCCCTGGGCTCTGTTCCTGAGGTTTTCAAGGCCCCTGTAGGGTCCGGACAAGGAGCTGCCTATCTGTCCCCTGAGACTGGCACCTGGGGGAGTGTGGCACCTGGGGAGGACAATGTCTGCTTCCTTTCTCAGAGTTTCTTCCCGAAAACTCTGAGCCACCTTCTACCCTTACAGATCCAGTTTTTCACCCCACCCAGTCCATCCACCTGTGTTTTTTTTTTTTTTTTGTTTTGTTTTGTTTTGTTTTTGGGCCACACCTGGCAGTGCTCATGAGTTACTCCTGGCTGTCTGCTCAGAAATAGCTCCTGGCAGGCACGGGGGACCATATGGGACACCGGGATTCGAACCAACCACCTTTGGTCCTGGATCGGCTGCTTGCAAGGCAAACGCCGCTGTGCTATCTCTCCGGGCTGTGTTTTTCTTGTTTGAGACCTCTTTCTAGTGCTTGAAGGTATGAGGAGTTCTGGGGAGTCATGTTAGATGACAAAGGAATCAGGTGACCTTCTTGCTGCCTGAGTCCTAAAGAACCTGTTACCCTTGAATGTAGGGTGAGTGGTGTTGGCTCCTAAAGGCAGGATGCATAGACGAGGGGTGTTAGTGAACCCGACTTCTTTCCACAGTGAGCTGATGAAGAGGGTGGACCTGTAAGGTCGCGTTTACTCAGGAGGGTTCTACCAGAGCACCCCTGTGGTAGGGTTTGAATGGATAGTTTGGGTCAATAATCACCATGGGAACAGCCAGAGTTGTAGTAAAGACTTTCCAAATAAATGAGAACCCTGTAATGTGGCAGGAAGGCAACCTGGGGGAAGGAGGAAAGCAGAGAGAGGGTCTGGGTATCCCTGGACACTGCCCTTTATTCTGGGGTATGTGCTGGCTAGGAGAGGAAGATGGGGTTTAGGCCATGCTGGCAGAAAGTCAGGACAGGAATCCAGGTGGGGCTAGATTAATATTTTCATGATGCTGGAAGCTCTGAGTTGGGTGCTCATTGTATCAAAGGAAGAACAGGAATTAATATGGTCACTTTGTGTGGCTGAAATGATCTCAGCCACTGACCCTCTGTTAAGGTACTTCTAGGTGGAGCCAAAGAAAACCATCTCCGGCAGAAAGTAGTATCCCACCAGGCAGAAAAATATTTTTGTTGTTGTTTTTTTGTCACACTTGGCCATACTCAGGGGTTACCCCTAACTCTACACTTAGGAATTACTTATGGCAGGTTCAGGGGACCAGATGGGATGCTGGGGATTGGTTCCAGGTTAGCCACGTGCAAGAAAAATGCCCTATCATTCCAGCCCCAGGCAGGAAAATATTTCTAAGCATTTCCTCTATTGCATGTCTTAAACTTTATTAAAAATAGCTAGAAACAGGGCCCGGAGAGATAGCACAGTGGTGTTTGCCTTGCAAGCAGCCGATCCAGGACCAAAGGTGGTTGGTTCAAATCCCGGTGTCCCATATGGTCCCCCGTGCCTGCCAGGAGCTATTTCTGAGCAGACAGCCAGGAGTAACCCCTGAGCATCGCCGGGGGTGGCCCAAAAAAAAAAAACCAAAAAAAAAAAAAAAAAGAAGCAGTCTTCAAGGATGACTGCAGCAAAAAAAAAAAAAAAAAAAAAAAAAGCTAGAAACAGAAGGAAAGAAAACGTTAAAACTAAACTAGCAGGAAAAAAGATAACAGAAGAGGTAGAATGATCTGTGTCTAAAATATGTTTTATGTCCAAAAGGGAGGGAGGGAAGGAGAGAGAGAGAGAGAGAGAGAGAGAGAGAGAGAGAGAGAGAGAGAGAGAGAGAGAGAGAGAGAGAGAGAGAGAGAGAGAGATGTCTGTCCAGAGGTAGGCAGAGGGGAGGTAGGCGGGGACTTGTTGCATTGGTGGTGGGAAATGTGCCTTGGTGAGGTTATTGGACATTATAGGACTAAAACTCAGTCATGAACAATTTTGTAATTAAAAAAAACCCCATCTGGGGGCCGGGCGGTGGCGCTAAAGGTAAGGTGCGCCTTGCCTGCGCTAGCCTTGGACGGACCGAGGTTCGATCTCCCGGTGTCCCATATGGTCCCCCAAGCCAGGAGCAACTTCTGAGCGCATAGCCAGGAGTAACTTCTGAGCGTTACCGGGTGTGGCCCAAAAACCAAAACCAAAACAAACAAACAAAAAAAACCCCAAAAAAAACCCCATCTATATTATGAACAACATTGTAACCAAAGTATTAAAGGAATTAAAAATATATGTGTATATATGTGTGTATATTTAGGGCTGGAGTGATAGCACAGCATAGGGGGCATTTGTCTTGCATGTAGCTGACCGAGGTTCAGTTTCTGGCATCTCATGCGGTCCCCGAGCCTCCTGCCAGGAGTGATTTCTGAGTGCAGAACCAAGAGAGAAACCCCTTAGCAGGCTGACTGTGGGCCAGATACCACATATATGCATATATTTACATATATACATATATGTATATATGTGTGTATGTACACACAGAGCCAGAGAAATAGTGTATTGGGTAGGGAGCTTGCCTTGCATATAGCAGTTCTGGGTTCAATCCTCAACACCCAGTATGGTCCCCTGAGTCTATCAGGAATGATCGCTCTGTTACAGAACCAGGAGTAAGTCCTGAGCACTGCTGAGTGGGTTCCTCCAATATTTATAATGTGTATCTGTGCTTGGGGTGTTCAGGAATACAAGAACAAAGATGAAAGGTATGGGCAGAAAACTTACAGTTAATTATTAGAGCTTTGGAAACAAAATAGAAATCCCCAAACTGAAAAGTACAACAAATTAAGAATACTGTGTGTGGGACTGGAGAGATAGCATGGAGATAGGGCATTTGCCTTGCATGCAGAAGGACAGTGGTTTGAATCCTGGCATCCCATATGGTTCCCTGAGCCTGCCAGGAACAATTTCTGAGCATAGAGCCAGGGGTAACCCCTGAGCGCTGTTGGGTGTGACCCAAACACAAAAAAAAAACAAAAAACAAAAACAAAAAACAAAAAAAACCCCCAAAACCCCAAAAAAACCCAACCAAAAAACAACACCCCCCAAAAAAAACCCTGTGTGTTTTTCAACAGTTTCAAAATATTGGAAAAGGAGGGGCTGAAGCTGTGGCGCAGCAGTAGGGCATTTGCCTTGCATGCAGCTGACCTAGGACTGACTGCTTGTCTATTCCCTGGCATCCCATACAGTCCCCCAAGCCAGGAGCGATTTTTGAGCACATAGCCAGGAGTAACTCCTGAGTGTCATCAGCTGTGGCTCCCCCCAAAATAAAATAAAAAAATAAATAATTAAAAAATATTGGAAAAGGAAATTAATAGGCTGACAAATAGACCAGAGAAAAGAGATAAAACTAGATAAAGAGAATATAAAAGCAAGCAAAGAAAAGATTCCTAACTTGGAGGAAAGAGTCTAGAGGTCAGAGTCTCAAAGGACAGAGTGCAGAACCAAAGATGAGCTTAATTTCTTCATTTAGAACTAAGTTCACTCTTGTTTAGGAATTTTCTTTCTGAGAAGTGCTCAGGGAAAGAAAATGCCCCAACAAGTCAGAATCTGGTGACCTGGCAGGTTCAGTTGTGATGTTCAGTTGTGGTGCTGGCTTGCTTCTATGTTGGAGGGTGTAGAAAGGGGAACCTGCCTGCCCCATTTGAAGAAGACCCCAGAGGCTCAACTAGACAGGCCTACCTGTACGACTCAGTGGCATCATATCTTTTGGAGATTGGTTATGGAGCTGATAGTTTCTCAGCAGGCAACATGGTGTGTATGGTGTGTGTAGAATAAAAATAAAAAATATAAATAGTAAGTCCACGACTTACTATTGGGTGAGACTGCCCCAAGCAGCATGTTTCTTTTTTCTTTTTTTCTTTTCTTTTTCTTTTCTTTTCTTTTCTTTTCTTTTCTTTTCTTTTCTTTTCTTTTCTTTTTTTGGTTTTGGGTCACACCTGGCATCGCTCAGGGGTTATTCCTTCCTCTATGCTCAGAAATTGCCTCTGGCAGGCACAAGGGACCATAGGGCATGCCGGGATTCGAACCACTGTCCTTCTGCGTGAAAGGCAAATGCCTTACCTCCATGCTATCTCTTCGGCCCCAAGCAGCATGTTTGTTACCCCTTAAGCCTGATGAAGCAGGGTAGTGACGGAGGAATAATACACAGCAGTCAGAAAAGATATTCAGGGGTTGGAGCAGTGGCAAAAGTAGAGCATTTGCTTTGCATGCTGCTAACCTAGGACAGACCTTGGTTCCATCCGGTTCGATCCACAGGCATCCCACATTGTCCCTCAAGCCAGGAGCAATTTTTGAGCACAGAGCCGGAGTAACTCCTGAGCATCACCAAGTGTGGTCCAAAAACCAATAAATAAGGAAAGAAAGAAAGAAAGAAGGAAAGAAAGAAAGAAAGAAAGAGAAAGAAAGAAGAAAGAGAGAGAAAGAAAGAAAAAGAAAGAAGAAAGAAAAGAAAGGAAGGAAGGAAGAAAAAGAAAGAAGAAAGAAAGAAAGGAAGGAAGGAAGAGAAAGAAAGAGAGAGAAAGAAAGAAAAAGAAAAGAAAGAAAGAAAGAAAGAAGAAAGGAAAAGAAAAAGAAAGAAGAAAGAGAGAAAGAAAGAAAGAAAGAAAAGAAAGAAGAAAGAAAGGAAGAAAGGAAGGAAGGAAGAAAAAGAAAAAGAAAGAAAGGAAGGAAGGAAGAAAAAGAAAGAAAGAAAGAAAGAAAGGAAGGAAGGAAGGAAGAAAAAGAAAGAAAGAAGAAAGGAAGAAAGAAGAAAGAAAGAAAGAAGAAAGAAAGAGGAAAGAAGTAAAGAAAAGAAAAGATATTCACTGGAGTCAGCTCTCTCTGCCATTCGCCATGTACTTTCCTTCCCATGCACTGCCTCAACCATGCCCCTCTCCTAAGCACAAAACCAGATTTTTTTCTTTATTCTCCAGAACCCAGGGTTGGGGGAGGTCCTGTAATCCAAGTGGGCTTTTACATACCAAAAGAAGAGGTTATGGAAACTGGAAGTTGGGAGGATTGATTACAGGTGTGTCCTTTATTATTATTATTATTATTATTATTATTATTATTATTATTATTATTATTATTATTATTATATTTATTTTACAGTTTTCTGTTTCAGCTCTACTGAATTATTACACTTTTCTCCAGGGCTAAGCAAGAACTTTGGAAGGCTCAGGGCCCTGAGTTTGACCCTGTCACTGCCAAGGCCCAGTACTGGTTTGCTGAGCCTCCATGCTCAGGGCAGCTAAACACCTGTGACCCCAGCTACTAGCACATCCACGAGAAAGTGGGTCTCACTTACCCTTGTGGTAGTTTAGATCTGGGAATAGCTGTAAGACCCTCATCCCAATCCTGGAGTTCATTCCCATGAAGTGTCTCCCCTAGTTGGAGAGTAGAGTGGTTTGCTTTTAAACAACTGAACATACAGGGTGGCCTGATGCCAAGAGGATCAGCAGTGGGTTCTCAGTATTTCTTCTCTTCCTCTCTTCATCCTCTCTACTCTTCCCATTCTCCTCCTTCTCCCTCCTTCCATCTTTCCCTTCCTCTCTCTTTCCACCCTTGCTCTCTCCCTCACTCTCCCTTTCTCCCTTCTTTCTTTCCTCACTCTCCCCCTCTCTCCCCAACTTTCATTCTCTCTCACCTCTTCCCTCCCCTTCTCTTCCTATCTTTCTCCTTTTTTCTCTCTTCCCCATCTGTCCTCTTCCCCCTCTCATCCCTCTCTTCCCTCTCCCTCCATCTTTTCCCCATCTTTGCAGCCTTTGAGGACACACTTATGTTGGATATCCCCATATGTAGGAACCCAAGGGCCTCTAGAGGCTGAGGGAACTTCTGGCCAACAGTTAACACAGAAATAAGAGTTTTGGTCCAATGTCTGGACTCAACAAGCTGAATCCTGTGCATCTGGAGTGGGACAAGGAGATGCTTCTCCTGTCAAGCCCAACACCGTGACTACAGCCTATATGAGACTCTACTCAGGGCTTTGTCTCAGCTCCACATGGTCTCTAATTAGGTCCAAAAGCTTATAGAAATCTGTTTATAAATTAGGAATACATGATGTTACTTGTTGGGGTTGGAGCAATAGCACAGCAGGTAGGCCAACCTGAGTTTGATCCTTGGCATCCCATAGGGTCCCCGGACCCTTCCAGGAGTAATTTCTGCGCACAAAAATTACTTTCTGTGCAACCCCTGTGTGCCACTGGGTGGCCCCACAACAAACAAACAAAAAATTGGTGACACCTGTGAGGACAGAAAGCGCAGCTTTCATATGGCACTTGGGAGGAAATTCTGAGCAGAATGGCGATCCCTTTCAAGCTTCAAGATCCTTGAAAACATTAAATACTAAAGCATCAACTGCTCATTTACTCCAATGGCTGACACCCAGAATTCGATTGGCTGAAATAGATACCACAAAATGTTGGTGAAGAAATGGAGCCACTGGAACACTTTTTCTTGCAGGTGGGGTGTAACATGGGGTGGCACTTTGGAAAAGCATGGAGGATTCTTCCAGGAGTAAGCAGACTCTTACCATACCAAACAGTCCAGCCATCACAATGGCCCTTCCTTATCTGGGTATTTACCCAAGTGCGTTGGCAACAGCTTATGTCTACACTAAACCAGATGTTCCCGGCATTCATGAGTATTGACACTTGGAGGCTCCCAATATGCCCTTCAGTAGGTGAATGGATAAAGAAACAATGATGCAGCCAAACAAAGAAATGTGATCCATGACTAACAGAGAGGAATCAAACCATGAAAAGACACAAAAGACATTTGAGTGCGTGTAACTAACTGAAAGAAGCCAAACTTCAAAGATGGCATAATGCTTGGTTCCAACTCCATAACCTTTTGGAATAGGGGGTGGCGAATGAAATAGGATCAGTGGTGGCCATGGAGGAGGGAGGTTGGCAGGGCACAAAGGACCTTTAGGGCCATGACATGATTCTGTGTGGTTCTGTGATGGTGCCTACTTATCATGAACATTTACCCAGATTCTTAGCATATACAACCCAAGTGAGTTTCAGTGTTACATATGAAAATGGAGTGGTTGTGATGTGTAAGTGGAGGTTCAATCGTGACTGGAAATGACTGGAAAAATGTTCCAGTCAGGTGAGGATATTGAAGATGGGGAGTCTTATTTGTGGGGGGGACACAGAGGGTGAATAGAAAAACTATCAAGACCCTAAAAATATAAAATCTACGAGTAGAAAAATCCAACATGTTGTAAGACCCAAAAATCTAATTCCTGGATTTTATCCTGGAATAAAATCCCAAAGATTCGTGTTCACCCCAAAAGTCGGAGCATAAAATATCATAGCAATTTTGTTCATAATTGCTAAAAGCTGGAAACAACCCAGAAGTTGTTCAGTGAGAAAATGAGTAGACTGGGCTTCCTGCCATGGAACAAACGTTGGCAATAAAAAGCCAGTTCCTGGCTCAGGTGACAACCTGGGTGAACGCACAGACTCGGGGACTGAAGCCAGTTTCAAAGTCACAGGTTGTTTGAATATCTTTAAGTGATGCCCTCAAAAGGACACCACTGAAGTGGAAAACATTCCAGTACCTGCTGGAAACTGTTGCAGGGAGGGGTCCGGACCCCGGGACTTGGAGACCTGTGGAGTGAGAGTTTCAGCTTCCTGGCCTGGGTCAGTGAATCATAGGACTCTATACTTGCATGCCTCCCAGTCAAGGGTTCTTCGGAATAATTCAAAAACAAAGACTCATGTCTAGATTGTGCCATAAATAAAGATAACAGAGAGGTTGACATCAGCTGTATGCTCCTTCCCAGCAATCCTGCAACCACTCCTAGGTGTTTGCCTAGAGAAAGGTAGGCGCAAGTCCAGACAATGTCCTGTAACTCAGATGTTCCCAAACTTACCTGGACTATGCTTCCCTTTCCAGAAAGAAAAGTGCTTAGTGCCTTCAGGAAATCTACTTTCTTTAAATGAACAAGCAGAATTTTCCCCTTGATTATATAGGAATCTTCTATCTTTGTCCTACCACCACCTCACCATGGTTACAGGATCCCCTGGGGAGGGGTTGCTGACTTTGGGAAACATAAATGTGGACAGCGGATCCATGATGGCTTTCTGTGTAAATGTCTTGAACTGAAAGTCCTCAGATAGGAAGGGAGAAAAAAAATGGTATATCTGACCTACTGCCCTTGAGCTATACAGTGATATCACATAGCCAATCACAGGGAATCCCTTAACTCTGTGGCAATATAACCTGGCATGCACCTAACATGCAGAAGCTGACTCAACAAACAGAACACAGCCTTTGGGAGGGGTGAAACCTTTGCAAGTCAGATATCTGTCATGCCCAGGATATGTGGAAAAGTTACAATAAAAAATAGCCACACAAATTAAATAACTAAAATGAGTCAAGAGTTTGAAGTGGGGGCCGGGCGGTGGCGCTGGAGGTAAGGTGCCTGCCTTGCCTGCGCTAGCCTAGGACGGACCGAGGTTCGATCCCCCGGCGTCCCATATGGCCCCCCAAGAAGCCAGGAGTAACCCCTGAGCGTCACAGGGTGTGGCCCAAAAACCAAAAAAAAAAAAAAGAGTTTGAAGTGAAGAGGAATGAAAGAAATAAGATAGAGAGAAAGAAAAAAGAAAGGAAGAGAGAAAGAGAAAAGAAAGAAAAAGAAAGAAGAAAGAGAACGAAAAGAAAGAAAATAAAGATTAAGAAAGAAGAGAGAAAGGAGAGAGAAAGAAAGAAAGAGAGAAAGAAAGAAAGAAAGAAAGAAAGAAAGAAAGAAAGAAAGAAAGAAAGAAAGAAAGAAAGAAAGAAAAGGGCCAGTGAGGTGGCGCTAGAGGTAAGGTGTCTGCCTTGCAAGCACTAGCCAAGGAAGGACCACAGTTCAATCCCCCAACATCTCATATGGTCCCCCCAAGCTAGGGGCAATTTCTGAGCACTTAGCCAGGAGGATTAACCCCTGAGCATCAAACAGGTGTGGCTGAAAAAAAAAAAAAGAAAGAAAATTGGGGCCGTAGAGAAATTACAGCAGTAGGTGTTTACCTTGTACGTGTCCAACTCAGGATGGACCTGAATTTGATTTCCAGCATCCCACATGGTCTCCTGAGTCTGCCAGGAGCAATTTCTGAGCTCAGAGCCAGGAGTAACCTTTGAGTGCCGCCGGATGTGGCCCAAAAACAAACAAACAAAAAGGGCAAAGAAAATAAATTCTTGGCTTCTCATATGGTCCCCTGGCCCTACCAGGAATGATCTTTAAATGAAAAGCCAGGAGTAAGCCCTGAGAACTGCCAGGTGTGGCCTGAAAATGATAAGGAGGAAGAAGGGAAGGAAGAAAGGAGAAAAGAAAGAAAGGAGGAAGGAAGGGAGGGAGGAAGAAGAGAATCAAGAAAGGAAGAAAACCAGGACAAACAACTGAGTAGTCCTCAACTTTTGCTGCTTACAGTAAGTGTGCTTGAATTTTTTTGTTTTTGCTTTTGTTTTTGTTTTTTTTGGGTCACACCTGGCAGCGCTCAGGGGTTACTCCTGGCTCTACACTCAGAAATTGCTCCTGGCAGGCTCTGGGGACCATATGGGATGCCGGGATTCGAACCACCGTCCTTCTGCATGCAAGGCAAACGCCTTACCTCCATGTTATCTCTCTGGCTCCAAGTATGCTTGAATTTTTGAGATAAAAACAGATCCAGAGAGGAAAATATAAAAAACAATGTTATAAGCTAATGGTAGAGGGAAAAGACAGAAACAACTGTATTTATTTATTAACAGATCAACTAGCATGTAAGCCAAAGACAGTAATCAGAGAAAGAGATGGTCATGACAGATTGGCCAGGGAATCCAAAGAGCAGGAGGTCCTGGTACTTCTCTACATATATGCAAAGTTCTTAAAGATTCAGCCCATATACATAAAAGAAGATATCGATGAAAATACAATAGTAGTGAAGACTTCAACACCTCACACTTGCCACTGGACAGATCAGTCAGAGAGAATGAATATCCATAAAACAAAGCAAGAACCCAAATTAAGGAACTAGAAGATCTGCTTGACATATATGGGGCCTTTTGCTCTAAAAAAATTCCCAGAATACAGGTTCTTTTCTAGTGCACACAAAACACTCACAGGACAGACCATGGATTAGGACATAATCCAGTGATGGGTAAAGGAACCAGCACAGAAATCATCTAGTCTCTTCTCAGACCATAATGCTTTGAATGTTACAAATAAACCATAAAATGAAGAAAAAGATCCAATACTCAGAAACTGAACAAAATGCTGCTAAATGGTAGGGCTTTTGCCTTGCATGTGGCTGACCCAGGACGGACCTGAGTTTGATCTCTGGTATTTCATATGGTCCTTTGAGCCAGGAGTGATTTCTGAGTGATTTCTTTGAGCCAGGAGTAACCCCTGGTGTGGCCAAAAAACAAACAAATAAACAAAAATAGAAACAAAATACTTGCTAAAGCATAATGGGACCATAGAGGAAATAAAAGAAGTGAAGAAATTCCTTATAATAAAAGAAAATTAAAATGGAAACTTCCAGACCCACGGGACACAGCAAAGGAAGAAATTCATGAAATACAGAAATACACTAGGGAAGAAGAAAATGTTCCAATCAACAACCTAAACACACAACTTAAGAATCTAGAATATAAATAACAAATGAATCTCAAACAAGTAGAAGGAAGGAAAGAAAAAATTAGAACATAAATCAATGATAGGAACACCAAGAAACAAGACCATGGGTCAGTGAAACCAGGAACTGGTTCTTTGAAAGGTAGTTAAACCCTCAGTTAGGGAAAGAATTTGTCTATTTTTGTCTACTCATACGAGGAAAAATGAAAAAGAAAAACACCAAAAATAACAACAAATAAATCAAATCAGAGATTAAAGGGGAAAAATTATAATAGAGTTCTTAGAAATACAAAACCGGAGAGATAGGATTGGGGGGGGGGTGATGTTTGCTTTGCATGCAGTTGATCTGGGTTCGATCCCCAGGACCATATCTGGTTTTCTGACACCAACAGGAGTAGTCCCTGAGCACAGAACCAAGAGAAAGTCCTGGTCACTGCAGGCTGTGGCCCAAACAAACAAAAATAAAGAAAAGGGTGAGGGAGGAATACCATGTAGACGGCTCTAAGGATTCCATTAACAAAACCCACCAAACCTGGGGCTAGACTGGTAGCACAGTGGGGAGGGCACTTGCTTTGCTTGCGGCTGACCTGGGTTCAATCTCTGACATCCCGTAGAGTTCCCCAAACACTGCCAGGAATGATCCCTGAGTGCAGAGCCAGGAGCAACCCCAGAGCATCACTGGGTGTGTTCCCCTCAAACAAAACAAAAACAGAGAAAACCCAAACTTTGATAAACAGGGGCCAGAGTGCTAGCACAGCAGTAAGACATTTTTGCCTTGCACGCAGCTGATCCTGGACAGACTTCTGTTTGATCCCTGATGTCTCATATGGTTTCCTGAGCCAGGAGTGATTTCTGAGCCCATAGCCAAGAGTAACCCCTGAGCACCACTGGGTGTGGCTCCCCAAAACCAAAACAGACAAACAAAAAACAAAACAAAACAAACTTTGAGAAACAATAGAATAGTACCACAAAGTGAGCAGGCTGCAAAATCAAGACACAAAAATATTTGGCAGGGAAATTGAGAATTTTATTGGTAGAAGCTTTCCTCGGAGAGGAAAACCACCCCTACCCACCACCCCAGGGATAGGCACTGTCTCCCACTGAGCTGGTGACCAGTGACTGGGATGTCTCCCCAGGCGATGAGACTCAAGGGCCATAGGACCTGCCACCCTCCCTAGCTTGGGTCACCATTAAGCTGGACTTCAGAGATGTGTTTTAACTCCATCAGGGTTCTGAACAAGGAGGCAATGTGGGTAACCCCAAGAGGCAGAGGATTGCTTGGAGGGAAGTTTCCATGCAGCCACGAGATGCCCCATGCTCTCCGCCTCTCAGTTCTGCACCCATCAGCTCTGACTGTTTCTTTAGCTGGCTCCCTCCTCCTCATGATGTTCCTCAGGTGTTCTCTCTCATTAGAGACGAACTCCAATGTTTTGAGATCTGTGTGAGGCAGGGCAGCTGAATCTGGGGCACTGGGACCATTGGAGGCAGCAGTGCTAAGTCTTAGGTCTGTGTGGCTGCTGACCGTCAGGGCACAGTGCCACCGCTTGCTGGCACAGTGCCCAAAACACAGCTTGCTCGGTGGACTTGGTCAGGAATGTCAAGAAATGAGATTTAGACTCCTGGTTCGAAGTCTAAAGTACCAAGGTAAAATAATGTGTACAAGACTCTCTCCTGGCACCCAGGAAGTGCAGGGAGCCCAAGTCGGTCCTTTTGTCCCTCCCCCAAGTTTTTCCCCTCCTGCCTCCTGACCTGCTTGCCCAGGTGTGCCCCTGTCTGAGACTCACCTGCTTCTGAACCCTCTTAGTCCCTCGCTTCTCTGTTGCAACTATCAAAGATCATGATCTATCTCAGAGTCTTCCTGGGGTGCTGGCAAGGGGTACAATCAGCTTCACTCTCAGCCAAAAAGAACAAAAGGTGAGCAAGTCCTGGAGGAGGGACAAGAGTTATGCTGGGAACTCCCTGGAGAAGTGGAAGGTTCAAGCGGGTGACCCCACAGAGACAGGGACACAGCCTGGCCTGTTTCCCCTGTGCCTTCCTGGGGCTCCAGAAGGACCCCCCACCCCTGCCCCAACATGCCCCAGGACAGGTCAGTGCGTGTCCTCCCTGAGACACCCAGGTTCCTCAAGGGGCAGGATACGTAATCACTCAATGATTCCTGAGCTGCTTTGTAGGAGGAAATGTCCCCCCAGAAATTAGGGGTGGTGATGGGTGTTGGACATGGTGTGACTGAAACCCCATCAGAACGTCTTTGTAATTGTAGAAAAATAAAACACTCGGGGCCGGAGAGATAGCATGAAGGGTTTGCCTTGCGTGCAGAAGGACGATGGTTCGAATCCCGGCATCCCATATGGTCCCCCGAGCCTGCCAGGAGCAATTTTTGAGCATAGAGCCAGGAGTAACCCCTGAGCGATGCCAGATGTGACTCAAAACAAACAAACAAAAATAACACTCCAGGACATTGTGACTAAAAGACATCTTTTAGGGGCCAAAGAGGTAAGGTGTTTGCCTTTCATGCAGAAGGTCAGTGGTTCGAATCCCGGCATCCCATATGGTTCCCTTTGCCTGCCAGGGTGGATTTCTGAGCCTAGACCCAGGAGTAACCCCTGAGTGCTGCCGGGTGTGACCCAAAAAACAAAAACAACAAACAAACAAACAAAAAAACACTCAACTGTATTATGAGCAACCTTGAAACCGAGGTATTTAAATAATTAAAAAAAATAAAAAATAGGAGCGATAGGACAGAGGATAGGGTGCTTGCCTTGCACACAGCAAAGCTGGGTTTGATTTGGCACCCCATATGGTCCCCTCAAGCATCACCAGGCAGGATTCCTTAGTGCAGAGAAAGGAGTAACCCAGCTGAGTACTGCTGGGTGTGGCCCCAAGAACTAAAATGAAATTTAAAATAAAATAAAAAGATGGGCTGGAGAGATAGCACAGCAGTAGGGCATTTGCCTTGCATGCAGCTGAACTTGAACAGACCACGGTTTGATCCCTGGCGTCCCATATGGTCCCCCAAGCCAGGGGTGATTTCTGAGTTCAGAGTCAAGAGTAACCCCTGAGATGTGACCCCCAGCCCAGTAACCACCAGGTGTTACCCAGCCCCCCCCACCCCCCCTCCCAAAGAAAAGCAAAGCAAAAGAAAGAATTCCAGGGAGTAACTACTTTAGCTTTTCCTAATTTTTTGGAAAATTCAACCTGTTTCTAAACCCATCCCCTAGTGGGTGTTCGGGGAGACACTGAAAACTCGAAGCCCTGATATTCTTGTCAGCTTCACTTTTGCTCCATTTCTCCAGCCCAGAAACCTTATTGTCTGTCTCCTCACTAATGAATCGGCTGCTGATAACAGGTTGAAAGAAATTCAGAGGGAAATGGGTCACTTTCAAACCAAGCAGCTAGAAAACACCTCTTGGACTTTCGTGGCTTCTGAAACTGGGGCATTGGGTCAAAAAGGTGAAAAACGTCTGTTGCCAACATTTTCATGCAATCATGCTTGCCAGCCCTAGTTCGAGAAAATATTGAAAGGACTTGACTTTGCGTCGACTTTGCCACCAGCCACCAGCGTAGGCACATCTTGGCTTTGGAAAAATAAAGTTTTTGTTACCATTTTGGTTTTGGTTTTTGGGCCACACCTGACAATGTTCAGGACTTACCCTGGCTCTGCGCTCAGAAACGACTCCCGTCCAGAACGCTCATTCCCAGCTCTCACAGTCATAGTGGTCCAGAAGGATGCATTTAGACCAGAAACCAGATCTTTCTAAAACCTCACCTATTCTCACTCCAGCAATCTGATGAGCACTGACCAATCTTCACCAGAAATGCCCTAGTTAGATGGCAGCTCTGCGGGGGCGCCCTGAGCCCAAACCCACCCATCCCTGGGATCCCACCCTCTCTCCTCACTTGTAGCCTGTCTCTTGGGGATGGATGATGTCAGGTCTGGGATAGGGTCCAGTTGTCCCATTTATGGCTCAACTGGGCAGGGCTAAATGCTCATGAAATCAGTCAAAGGAACTGTAACATCACCGAGGAATGAAAAGGCACTTGGGTGAAGGCTTCTGGGTTCTCGTACACAGCCCAGGAAACAAGTCTGAGGCTCCCCCAATTCCCGCCTCTTTGGGGACATTCCCTTCTCTCACGGGTGAGGAAGTGACCCACCAAACAAGGAACTGATTTCTCCCCCATGTGACTACGTGGCTGAGATAAACACCCAGAGGATCTACAGCCTCCCCTGCCTGTAGCTAAGCAGGAGAGGGGAGAGGGTGGAATCCCCACCTTTTCTTTTCCCCCATCTCGGCATAAGACCGTGGTACTTGGCTACCAGGATAGAGTTAAGGGAGGAATTCTGTGCCCAAGAGCACTGTCAAAATGAGCTACATGGGTATATTGATGTCAACTCAAAGGATGCAACATCTCAGAAGCTACCAGAATATCTCAGAAACTTCGAAATATCAGATTCAGTGCTTCAGATCCGGCTTCCTTAGTCTCTGGGGCGGGAGGAGGTGGAGGGGGGCTTGAATCCTGTGGTGCTAGAGAGGTAGAAAGATTCAGAAAGGTCTTTGCCCATGTCTGTTAAGTCAGAACCAGGAGGAGAGACTCCTCAGCCTCAAGGGTGGCAGTATAATGGTCCACAAGAGGTTTTCACCATCACAAGAATCCCACCATCTTTCTCCCCAGTTGTCCATGATGAATAAGAGAAAAATCCATTTGCACCAACAGAGCTCAGCAAAGTTCAGATGATCTAGTCCTTACCTGGCCAAATGAACAACCTTGTTTTCTGAGGTTCAAAATGCAAGACGAGGGGCCCGAGTGATAGCACAGTGGGGAGGACATTTATTTGCCTTGCATGTGGCCAACCTGGGTTGGATCCCTGGCATTTGACAGGGTCCTAAGAACCTGCTAGGAGTGATTTCTGAGCCTGAATGTTCCCCATTGAGAATTAAAATATAAAATATAATGTATAAAGTCCATGAGTTGGGTAAGGCCACCCCAGGCACTGTGTTTCTAACCCCTCAGGTGGACAAGACTGATGATGCAGGTGGTGGGCTTTGTTTTCCCAATAATGGCTGCTTTGGAGGCCTGGAAGGGAAGCTGCCATCTTGGCTCGTGGTTCCACGCGGTAGAGCAACTGGCTTGTGGGTGAAGAGTTTGCAATGTGAGTTCCTGGCCTGCTATTCCTTCCTAACCTTTTGTGAATTATTTCCTCCATTGAAATTGTTACCTGACCGACTTCTCTTTTCCTGGGGGCATGGGAATCCCTCTTCCTCTTTGGGGATTGTGGTACACTCAACCCACGATTTCACACCCCATAAATACTAGTAAAGAAAAATAATAAAATAAAAAAATTGCTAACAAAACAATGGCATCTAAAGTTCAGGAACCCCTCCATTGAATATGTCCCTTAATCATGTTCCCTCATAAAGTAAAAGAGTTTAGGTGCCGTCTACTTGTTTTAAATTCTCTCCTATATGGCCACTCAGACTAAGGGCTGACTCCTGGCTCTGCACTTGGGGAACAGTCCTGGTGGGGCTCAGGGGATCCTATGGGATGCTGGGGGTCAAACTGGGGTCAGCCACGTGCAAAGCAAGTTCCTTCCTCTTTCTCTGGGCCCCACATTTGCATTTTAAATGAGTGTTTTCATGGTAAAATATACACCAAGTGCTTTAATTTAATTTTAATTTAATTTTGTTTTTTTTTTTGGGGGGCCCACACCTGGAGGTGCTCGGGGGGGGGGGTTCCTCTTGACTATGAGCTCAAATCAACCCTCTCAGAGTGCAGGGATCCTATGAGATATTGGGGATCAAGCTCTGGATCAGCCACTTGTAAGTGAAGTACCCTCCTTGCTGTAGAACTGCTCTGGCCCCTTCATTTTATCTACTTTTTTTTTTTTTTTTTTTTTTAACCCAAGGCAAGTGTTTTGTTTTCAGAAGGACCATGTCCTGAAATGACTCTGAACAAGCTTGCTCCAGACCCGGAGGAGCTGCCCAGCTGAATCACTCTGGGAGATAAAGAAGAGAAGTTAGTGAAGGTGGATTGGGTTACCTCTGCCCATCAGGCTTCCCATTCGGGACCTTCCCTGATCCACATGAGCTCGCTAAGGGTCTGCCTATGCAATAGAATTGCTTGTGGGAATGTTCCCTGCCCGTGGGAATAGGAAGGGGTGACTCTTGTATCTGCTGGGGAGAAGGACCCTCCATAATTAGAAGGCAGCTCCTGCTATAGTCAGTTTGCTCTGGCTTCAGAAATCAAGAAAATCTCAAGACCAGCAGGAGAGACCCCCGAGAGGGGCAAGGGTGAGGCACCCACCTTGTATGCAGCCACTCCCAGTTTGGCACCCACAGCATTGGAGGTCCCAGAGCATATCGGAGTATCCACTCCTCACTCCCTCTTTGTGAGTAAGCTGGATGGTTCCAGGACTTCTGAGCACCTATGGGAGATGTTAAAGAACAGCTCCAAAAGAAACTCAAACTCCGTACTAGCACTCTGGGAAGGGGAAGGCTCCAAAGTGGGGGTGGGACGAGTGGTTTGGGGGTGTGGAAGTTAGTAGGGGGTGAGTGCAGAGATGATATGTGTGGTGAATGAACACGTGTGGAGTTTTCAGCCAAGACTCAGTATTGAGGGGGCCAGAGAGATTGTACACTGAGTAGGGTTCTTGCCTTGTGCACAACTGACTGGGTTCCATTCCTGGTCCCACATCTGCCCTCCTGCAGAAATTCTCAGTGTGAACCAGCAAAAAACCAAGCAGCAGCCCTGAGAAGTGGAAGGGGCTCAGTTTAATTATTCACAGACCCAGGAGTGCTCTTGCTCCAAAGATGGGGCCCCCACAAAGTTGAAACTCAATTTGGTAGAATAGCTGGTGAGGTCAAAGAGTTAACAGGAAGCAAAGAGCAGAAATTCTCAGGCAAGTCACCTGCAAGGCCAGGGTGAGAGCCCTTGAAGGGACATGAGCACATGAAAGGACATTCCCTTGTAACCCAGGCAACAACACAAGACTGAGACCAACTTCAGGGCCACTCCATGGTGGACCCGTGCAAGCTCTGGGCAGGGCCCTGCCTTCCTCATCAGGAGTGAGTCCTGAGTACAGAGCCAGGAGTAAGCCTTGAGTGTGGCCTAAAACCAGAGTCTCAGCCTTGAATCTGTGTTCAATGGTGTCTGGATTTTTTCATCCTGAAAAGACCATTCTGAGTGGGGTCCTAGACGGTGGGTGAACCTGAAGCTGTCCCCCACAAAAGAAGTCTCTAGTTTAGTAATGTACTCATTTGATAGAAACCTAGAAAGTCAGTAGAAAAAAAAAATCTCATCTCTTGCCTAAGAAACAGACAGCAAGATGCATTCTAGGGAAATCAAAGGCAGCATAATTAAATCTCTATTTTTCCAGTCCAGGACCTCAAAAGATGATTTATTTGGGTCCATCTTAGCCTCAAGAGGGGCCAGAGAGATAGCACAGCAGTAGGGTGTTTGCCTTGTACTCAACTGACCCAGAACGGATGGTGGTTCAAATCCCAACATCCCATATGGTCCCCCAAGCCTGCCAGGAACGATTTCTGAGTGCAGAGTCAGGAATAACCCCTGAGTCCCACCGGGAGTAACCCAAAAACAGAAACAAAAAACCCTCTTAGCCTCTAAAGGAGGCACAGACTGAGCATGTGGGGTACAAGAGGCCAGACTGTGGGAAACATAGAGGGAATGTTGATTAAAATAAAATATAAGGTATGAAGTTCATATGTTGGTGAGGCCTCCCTCAGCACAGCACAGTGCCTCTAGCCCCTTCGGCCAAAGAGTCTAAAGAAGCAGGATAATGGTGGAGAAATAATCCACAGGCAGTCAGTTAAAGTTTCATTGCAGTCAGCTTGCTTTTATTCCAAGGCCCTGTCCGCCATATGCCTTTCCTCACATGGCTTTTCTACTAAGCTTTCTGCTCCCTCTTGCTCTCTGCTCCTGCTTCTCCTCTGCTGCTTCCTCTGCTAAGCTTCCTAGACTGAGCAGTTTATCACTGCTTCTCTCCTTCATGAGTCTTTCCTTTTTTCCTCCCCCCAAGCCAACACCTTTTATTCTTTATTCAAAATAGTCCACTCCAACCCAGGTGAGGGCAGCTCTGACCATCCAGGTGGGATTAACATCTCAAAAAATAAAAAAGCTTAGATAAGGGCTTTGGGGGAAAGGATCCTTCTCTAGGGAAAGTAGCACCCAATAAATTGAGGGAGAGGAGGCTCTGTGCCTAGCAGCAGCCCCCATGGCAGGCCACTCCATCAAAAATGCTTTCTGGTCCCATCTTTCCCTCAGTGGCTCACCCACATGGGGACCAGAGGATCGGCTCTCTGCTCCTGCACCCAAGGGCTTTCTGTTTGCTACATTGCCAGGAGTTTATTAACCTTCTGAGCCTGGGTCTTGCTTCCAGGAGTGGGGGTCTACATGGTCCACTTGTGGCCCCTGGATACCTCAGCTTTTTCAGTCTTTCCAGGGGCTTCAAGGAACCTCTGGAACTCAGCACACTGCCATGAGCTCCTCAGACGCTTCAGTGTGTGGAAGATGATCCTAAGTGAAGAAGACCAGCTTAAATATCAGCTCCCACTGGCCGCAGTGGCAATGGTGGATCTACAGACATCCAGGAAATGAAGATGTTTAGTCAGAGAGGGGATAGTTTGAGGAAAGGGACTGAAAGCCAGTACCCTTAGGTAACATCATATTGTGGTGAAAGGTAAAAGAAAGAAAATAATTTTTCTTTCAGCTTCCTGAGGAATGCCCTGACCAAAAGATGCATTTTAACTGTTGAGCTTCACGAGGACCCCACCCCTTCCTAAATCCCAAGGACTTGCCCTTGACATTTTAACTGTTGCAAACCTTCTGACTTGTGGTTATCTAAATCTTGCAAAAATGGAGGGCTGGCAGTGCCCAGGAAGAAAAAAGAAAAATATAAAATAAAAGGAAAGGAAAAAAAATCTTGCAAAAATGTAAACGAGCAAATGTCAAGTGTCAGGTACTCCCTGAAATGGACCACCCTACTGTAAGCTATATAAAGGCTTGTTAAATCTGGTTCAAGGCTCTCTCATCCTCTGGGAGGGCCCCTGCATGCTCGTATAATAAAACCCCTTGCTTTTGAATGGTCTCTGCCTTTTGGAGTCATTAGAGGGATGCTTGTGGAATTCCCGACCTTATCAGTGGGGTCCTATATTCACTCTTTTGTCAGTCAGAGACTTTTTTTTTTTGTGTTTGGGCCACACCTAGTGATGCTCAAGGGTTATTTCTGGCTATGCACTCAGAAATCGCTCTTGGCTTGGGGTACTATATGGGATGCCAGGGATCCTGGCCATCCTGGGTCAGCCAAGTGTTACCCTCTACTTTGCTATCACTCTGGCCCCTGTCTTGTTTTCTTTATTTTGTTTTTTTTTTTGTTTTTTGTTTTTTTGTTTGTTTGTTTTTGAGCCACACCCGGCGGTGCTCAGGGGTTACTCCTGGCTATCTGCTCAGAAATAGCTCCTGGCAGGCACGGGGGACCCTATGGGACACCGGGATTCGAACCAACCACCTTAGGTCCTGGATCGGTTGCTTGCAAGGCAAACACCACTGTGCTATCTCTCCGGGCCCCTGTCTTGTTTTCTTTTCTTTTCTTTTTTTTTTTTTTTCTGTCTTGTTTTCTTAATCCTCATGGCAAACCTGCTTCAAGCCCATTTGCCTTGGGCTGGTCTGGAAACTGTGTTGTCAAGGTCATGAGGGAAACAAAGGATCCTCCGTTCACTGTTGGTCCAGCCTTTGTGGAAAATAGTGTGGAGATTGCTCAAAGAAGATCACACTCGCAACTCGCATAGAATCCAGCAAGTCCACATTTTGGCTCTGCCCCCAAATATTGGTTTTTGGGTCACACCCGGCAGCGCTCAGGGGTTACTCCTGGCTTTATGCTCAGAAATCGCTCCTGGCAGGCTCGGGGGA
Organism: Suncus etruscus; assembly: GCF_024139225.1. Lineage (NCBI taxonomy): Eukaryota > Metazoa > Chordata > Mammalia > Eulipotyphla > Soricidae > Suncus > Suncus etruscus. Next base: position 97,329,233 of record NC_064860.1, on the reverse strand, counting down.
CCATATGGGATGCCAGGATTCGAATCACCATCCTTCTGCACGCAAGGCAAACACCGTACCTTCATGCTATCTCTCCGGCCCATACAAACATATTAATTCAGAAAGATCTATGCATAATATGGCCAACCCAGTAGGGACACAGAAAATTGGATGGGGAAGTAGCAAAGAAGCCAAGTAAAGCCCAATAAGGAAAAACAATGACACAGAGGAAGGTCCAACGAGTGACCAACAGCTCATTGTCAGCAAACCTGACAACATCTCTAAAACTCCACAGTGCAATAGAACCATCTTCAAGATTTTTCTCTAATTAAATAGTAAATATTCTCTAAATTAAATATTGCTTTATAATTCTACTGACCATTTTGTTGTTATAAGCACTATCAAATCAAGTTTTTTTGGGGAGATCACACCTGGTGACGCTCAGGGGTTCCTCCTGACTATGTGCTCAGAAATCGCTCCTGGCTTGGGGGACCATATGGGATTCCAGGGTATCAAACTGTGGTCTGTCTTAGTTCACATGCACATGCAAAGCAAACGCCTACTACTTGCACTACCACCACAACCCCAGACTTTATATATTTTAATATATAGTTTAATTCTACAACGTAGTGAACAACTTTGTAAACCATAGTGTTTAACTAAAGTTTTGAAAGAATCAAAACAAAAAAGACCTATGCATACCTACGTTCATTGCATTGCTGAGTACAGCAGCTTGAATATGTAATAACACAGTTATTGACAAATAATGACATATAATATTTGACATATAATGACAAATAAATGGAACAAGAGTCTGTGGTGCTCAGACAGTGGAAAGCAATGCAAACTATAAGAAGAGATGAAATATTGCACTTTTTTGCGACGTGGCTAGAACTGGAGGCATCATGGGAGGTGAGAGAAAGCCCAGTACTGGATGATCGTACTCATTGGTGGATCATAGAAAGACACAAGAGGGAAAGAGAGAGGCCAGAGCCAGAGCACAAAGAGGAGGGCACTTGCCCTGGCACAATGCTGTCCAGGGTTCAATCCATGTCATCTCATATGATCCCTGAGTCTGCCAGGAGTGATTCCTGAGTACAGAGCCAGGAGGAAACCCTAAGCACTGCTAGGTGTGACCTTAAACAAAATTAAAAACAAAGAAGGAATTAGGATGAAATGACTGCAAAACCCTTGGTATTGGGTTACAAATCTGAGGTCAGCAACAGTGGAGGAAGGAAGGGGAACTGGAAGCAGCCATAGGACAACTCTCTGGTGTGTGAGAAGGTGAACTTGAATCAGAACCATGAATGTTAGTTAGCACAATCGCAACTGTCCTCTGGCATGTTGGGAATGAGCCAGAGCCTTTGGCTAGCAGTAGTGTGGATGGAGTCCTGGGGTCTCTCCCTGCAGCAGCCTACTTCCCAAACTCAAAGCAGCTGCTCCTTGTGGATGGATGGGAACCAGTAGCTTTCTCTGAGCCTTCCTGGTTCAAGGTGGTGCCTGGGACAGGGGAGCTGGTCCTGGTGCCAAGTGCAGGGACCATCCCCAGCAGCACTCGGGCCCTCGAGCACCTCCAGGAGTGGCCCTGGACACTGAGCCAGGAGCAGTCCCCAGGACGGGCCCCCCAACTAAACACAAGAAACCACGGTGGTGTTCCTGTATGAACTTGGGGTGGAGAGGAAAGGAGGTTTGCTGGGTGAAAACTTGAGATGATGGTCTGAAGCTGCCTCATGCACTTTGACCCAAAGCTCTACAGGAAGGAGAACGCAGGCAGGGCCACTGGTGGGTTGTTCCCAGGCCACTGACGCTCACTCATACTTTCCACTGCTTGCTCAGTGCACCACCTGGCCCCTGCCTTGGATGCTAGTTTACAAAAGGAAGCAACAACAGGGTGACTAAATGCAAACAGAGCAGGAGTCCAGGGAGACTGGCCGGGAGCCTTAGAGGGGGCTGAACCAGGGACACACCCCGTCTCTGCTTCCCGGACACCAGGTGTGGGCCAGGGAGGCCCCTCACTATGGGCAGGGACAGAGGGGCCTGTGGCTCTGCCCTTCTGGAATGATCCAATCCACTCCCACCCAGGCATCTGCCAGGCTCCTGGATGTGGGGGAAGCCAAACACACTCGTGCATGCACAAACCGACACACTCACAGATGCACATGCTCACACATGAACTCACACGGACACACATGCGCTCACATAGACCGGCACATACCCCGGCACACACACGGTCACACATGCACACGCTCAGACTCTCACAGACACCAATTAACTTACAAGCATCGGGACCAGAGCGATAGCACAGAGGGGGAGAGCGTTTGCTTTGCATGTGGCCAACCTGAGTTCCATCCCCAGCGTCCCATATGGTGCCCTGAGCCTGCCAGGAGTGATTCCTGAGCACAGAGCCAGGAGTAACCCTCCAGCACCACCAAATGTGGCCCCAAAACATGCACACTAGCATTTGTAGACACAAGCACACTCATTCACACAGACACACATAGTTAGACTCCCATTCACACACATGATCACACATGTATGCTCACACACAAACATTCACCCATATGCATACCCCCCAGTGACACATAATGCACACAGGGACTCACTCACACTGAAGGTGTCAGACACACAGACTCATAGTCCTCCATTTGCTGACCCAGCCATCATCGCTCAAATCACACACTCACAGACACACTCATGAACTGAGACCCATGATGCAAATGCTCACATGTGTGTTGGCACGCAGACACGCAGCCGTACGCTCATATATCGGCACACTCACTCTTGGACACACCGTCACACACAGACACATTGTTTAAGTTGTCTCACACTGACGCTGACATATACACACACGTCAGCCACACACGTGCTCACGTTGACATACAGTCACGTGTCACGCTCAGCCTCTGGTGAGTCACACACAAATATGCACATGCTTGGACACATGTCCGCACCGGACTACAGTCACACACGCACACTCAAACACATGCGTACTCGCCTGGTACCATGCGTATTCCAGCGCCCCTCACCTGGATGTCTTTGGGACCTGAGGGGTCTTGTCCCCAGAGAAGTCCCTGACGTAGGCTGATGTCCCTCACAGTCACTGGCCCCAAGGATTCCCTGGTTCAGCGATGGGAGGCAGTGGGGCCCCTGGGCTCTCTGTGGCCTCTGCCCTCCGCCTCTCTCCCCTGTGGCCAGGTTGCAGCCCTGGAAGCCTGGGGAGGAGCCCAGGACAGGGCAGAGCTGGGTGGCCTGACCTGCACGAGCGAGCCAGGTGGGAAACGTCTTTATTAGTATTAAGCAATGGCCCCGAACCTGCCGGACAGGGGACAAAGCTGCCTTGTGAGTCACCCTGATAAGAGTCTCCAAACTGCAGAAAGGAGGCTCTTTGGCCGATGGGGTGTTGGGGTATCTCACACATTGGGTCAGGCTGGCTTCCAGTGCAGAGGGCTGGTCTGGGACAGGACTGGCTACTTCAAAGAGGAACCTTAGGACAGAAGAGCCTAAAATGTTGGGAGCCTCCCCCAGAAATGGGGCCCTCCAGAGTTTCTGTCCTGAAGGAGCAGCCCTTGGCCTGGGCACCTGTGAGGGGGCAGTGGGAAGAAAATTACTCTCGAGTTGGTGTGTACGCGTGTTGTGTGTGTATGCGTGTCTGTCTGTGTGCCTGTGTGTCTGTGCCTTTCTCTCTTCCTGCGGATGGGTGAGTGGGGTCCATTTTTTTGCAACACCCCATGCAGCCCCTGAACCATGAAACTGAGAAGAGGCACTGCAGCAGTGGGGGAAGGTGGGGGTCGCACAGCCCTGCCCAGCCCACAGACATGCTGTCTGGCTCAGCTTCCCGAAGCTTCTTGGGTTTCTCTTGTGTTTCTCAGTGGAATTTGGGACTGGCCAGGAATTTATCTGCAAATTCAGAAATAGATTCAGGTCCTCCCGGGTGGCTGAGTTTCTGGGCAGAAGGGGCCAAATTCAGTGGGAGGTGGTCAGTCTTCAGGTGTGCTTGGGAAAGACATGGGGAACCCCGAAAGCTCCTCAGAACCCCCGACGGACATTTTAGGGAAGAAGCAAAGGGATTCTGGTTCCTGGGAGCTCTGGGCTGGCCTTGCATTTGGGGTTCATTTCTGGTCCAGATGTGAAACAGGTTTACTGGCGTAGAAAACAAGTGAATTAAGGGCCAGAGTGACAGCACAGTGGTAGTAGTGCATTCTCTTCCTTCCTTCCTTCCTTCCTTCCTTCCTTCCTTCCTTCCTTCCTTCCTTCCTTCCTTCCTTCCTTCCTTCCTTCCTTCCTTCCTTCCTTCCTTCCTTCCTTCCTTCCTTCCTTCCTTCCTTCCTTCCTTTTTTTTTTTTTCAGGGGAGAGTGCGAACGCAGTCCCCCACTACCACAAATTATGCAGTCGAGATTTCTTTTTTGTTTGTTTGTTTGGTTTTTGGGCCACACCCAGTAACGCTCAGGAGTTACTCCTGGCTATGCGCTCAGAAGTCGCTCCTTGCTTGGGGGACCATATGGGACGCCAGGGAATCGAACCGAGGTCCATCCTAGGCTAGCGCTGGCAAGGCAGACACCTTACCTCTAGCGCCACCTCGCCGGACCCTTCAGTAGCGATTTCTGAGTGCAGAGCCAGGAGTAACTTCTGCATAATACTGAGAAAGGAACCTTTCTCAATATAGTCAAAGCCATCTACCAGAAGCCAGTGGCAAATATTATCCTCAATGGAGAAAAACTAAAATCCTTTCCTCTAAATTCTGGTACAAGACAAGGCTGTCCTCTCTCACCACTCCTATTCAACATAGCACTGGAAGTACTTGCTATAGCGATTAGGCAAGAAAAAGATATCAAGGGAATCCAGATAGGAAAGGAAGAAGTCAAGCTCTCACTGTTTGCAGATGACATGATACTCTACTTAGAAAACCCTAAAGACTCTACCAAAAAGCTTCTAGAAATAATAGATTTGTATAGCAAAGTGGCAGGATACAAAATTAACACACAAAAATCAATGGCCTTTTTATACACTAATAATGATAGGGAAGAAATGGACATTAAGAGAACAATCCCATTCACATTAGTTCCACACAAACTCAAATATCTTGGAGTCAACCTGACTAAAGATGTGAAGGATCTATACAAAGAAAACTACAAAACACTGCTCCAAGAAATAAGAGAGGACACGCGGAAATGGAAACACATACCATGCTCATGGATTGGCAGGATCAACATCATTAAAATGGCAATACTTCCAAAAGCATTGTACAGATTTAACGCGATTCCTCTAAAGATACCCATGACATTTTTCAAAGAAGTGGATCAAATACTTCTGAAATTCATCTGGAACAACAAACAACCTCGAATAGCTAAAGCACTCCTTGGGAAAAGGAATATGGGAGGCATTACTTTCCCCAATTTTAAGTTGTATTACAAAGCAACAGTTATAAAAACAGCATGGTATTGGAATAAAAACAGACCCTCAGATCAGTGGAATAGGCTTGAGTACTCAGAGAAGGTTCCTCAGACATATAACCACCTTGTTTTTGATAAAGGAGCAAGAAATCCTAAATGGAGCAGGGAAAGCCTATTCAACAAGTGGTGTTGGCACAACTGGTTAGCCACTTGCAAAAAAGCGAACTCAGACCCACAGCTAACACCATGTACAAAGGTAAAATCCAAATGGATTAAAGACCTTGATATCAGAACTGAAACTATAAGGTATATAGAACAACATGTAGGTGAAACACTCAAGGACATTGAGACTAAAGGCATCTTTAAGGAGGAGGATACGGCACTTTCCAAGCAAGTGGAAGCAGAGATAAACAGATGGGACTATATTAAGCTGAAAAGCTTCTGCATCTCAAAGGAAATAGTGCCCAGAATACAAAGGCCACCCACTGAGTGGGAGAAATTATTCACCCAATACACATCAGATAAAGGGCTAATATCCAAAATTTACAAGGTACTGACAGAACTATACAAGAAAAAAACAACTAACCCCATCAAAAAATGGGGAGAAGAAATGAACAGACACTTTGAAAAAGAAGAAAGGCAAATGGCCAAAAGGCACATGAAAAGATGTTCAACATCACTAATCGTCAGGGAGATGCAAATCAAAACTACTATGAGGTACCACCTCACGCCACTGAGATTGGCACACATCACAAAAAAGGAAAACAAGCAGTGCTGGCAGGGATGTGGAGAGAAAGGAACTCTTTTTCACTGCTGGTGGGAATGCCGTCTAGTACAACCTTTATGGAAAGCGATATGGAGATTCCTTCACAAACTGGAAATTGAGCTTCCATACGATCCAGCTATACCACTCCTAGGAATATACCCAAGAAACACAAAAATACAATACAAAAATCCCTTCCTTACTCCTATATTCATTGCAGCGCTATTTACAATAGCCAGACTCTGGAAACAACCAAGATGCCCTTCAACAGATGAGTGGCTGAAGAAACTGTGGTACATATACACAATGGAATACTATGCAGCCATCAGGAGAGATGAACTCATGAAATTTTCCAATACATGGATGTACATGGAATCTATTATGCTGAGTGAAGTAAGTCAGAGGGAGAGAGAAAGACGCAGAATGGTTTCACTCATCTATGGGCTTTAAGAAAAATGAAGGACATTTTTAACAGTATCTCAGAGACAAGAGAGATGAGGGCTGGTAGGTGCAGCTCAGGACATGCAGCTCATCACATAGAGTGATGAGTGCAGTTGCAGAGATGACTACACTGAAAACTATCATAAAATGTGAATGAATGAGGGAAGTAGAAAGCCTGTCTCGAGTACAGGTGTAGGGGGGTAGGGAGGAGGGAGATCTGGGAAATTGGTGGTGGGAATGTTGCACCGGTGAAGGGGGTTGCTCTTTACATGACTGTAATCATACAACTATAATCATGTTTGTAATCACGGTGTTTAAATAAAGATAAAAAAAAAAAAGAAAAAAAATACTGAGTGTGGCCTAAAGACAACAACAACAAAAAAAGTAAAAATGAGTAAACAAGTGAATTAAGGCTAGAGCAGCAGGGCTGGGTGGGGGGGGGGGGCTTCAGACTCAGTCCTGCACTTCCAGGCACTGACCCCTCGCACCCCAGAATCAGTTCATGTGTCTCCTCTTCCAAATCAGATCAGCTCAGAGACACCCTGAAGTCCCTGCTGGCTCAGCTGAAGCCAAAGCTCTCTAGGGACAGTCGCCTGGGGCCAGTCAGAGAGAGCTGGGGGATGGGGAGCAGATGAGCACCTCCTAGTCCCTGGACTGGAAGGACTGGCCTTTCCGGGGACCTCAGGAAACCTGGGCCCCGAGTGGCCTGTCTGGGGACCCGGGTTGGCCTGGAGGGAGAAGCCTCAAGTGCCATGTTAGGGTCCCTTCTCAGGTCACCTCTCATCACCTCCTGTTGAATGTGGTGCAGGGCCAGACAATGCCAGTGACTGTCACCTGCCTGCTGGTCTCACACCGGGGGAGGGGGGTGCTTGGTGTTCCCCAATTGTGCCTGTTGTGGTCCTTGTGTGAAAGAACTCTGTATTGTTCCTAGAGCCAGGCTTGGGGTGATGCGTCTGACCCTTCCCTGGTCCCCCAGGGGGTCACTTCCCAGTTTAGGGGGACACATTTGGGTTGGGAGGGACTCAGAGAGGCAGGAGGGGGGTGTTCCCATTTCCCCAGAACCTCCCTCTGCACCCAAAATGATTGTCCACTGGGTCCCCCAGCTGTGGGCCTGTGAGATGGGAGTCCTTTCTGTGAGGGGGACAGGCCCTATTTGAGGGGTCCTGGTTGAGAGGTGGGATGCAAGCCACCCCTGAAGGATCCCGGCTTGGGTGGTTCATTCAGCCCAGTCTTCGTTGGAGCTGCTGTGAGGAGAGTTGGGGTCCCAAACAGCCCTGTCAGCCTGAGGTTCCTGTCCCAATGGCTCATGGGTGACAAACAACAAAGGCAGTTTCAATGTTTGAACATCGGGCGAGGCCTAAGTCACCCTGGAGGAAGTCTCTCACCCAGCGGCTCTGCGGGGACACAAGGGACCCTCAGCTCACTGTCCTGAGACCCTAAAGTTCCCCTCTAGGAGGAGATGCCATGTCCATCTTTCAGGCCTGCCCCCTCCCCTTGTCTCCTTTTTCTTCCTCCCTCTCTCTCCTTCCTCCTTCTCCTTTGCCTCCTTCTCCCTCCCCTTCCTTCTGTCTGTCTATTCGTCTCTGTCTCTTTCTATGTCTGTTTCCCTGTTCCTTTCTATTTCTCTCTCTGTCTCTCTGTCTCCCTGTCTTTGTCTCTGCTTCTCTGTCCCTGTCTCTGTCTCCCTGCCTCTTTCTGTCTTTAGCTCTGTCCCTGTTTTGTCTATCTGTGTCCTCTCTCTCTCTCTCTCTCTCTCTCTCTCTCTCTCTCCTCTCTCTCTCTCTCTCTCTCTCTCTCCTCTCTCTCTCTCTCTCTCTCTCTCTCTCTCTCTCAGTCTATATTTGTCTCTCTGTTTCTCTGTCCCTATCTCTGTCTCACTGTCTCTGTCTTTATCGCTCTCTGTCTCCCTGCTTCTGACTTCTGTCTCTATCTCTATTGCTCTGTCTCTCTGTCCCTGTCTCTGACTTTCTGTCTCTGCCCCCTCCCTGTTCTGACTGCAGACACCTCTGACTCCATCAGGGTTTCCCACCCATCCACAGCCCTCCCCCCCACCCCCCGCTTCTCCTGGCTATGGCGACTCTGAGGCGCCCCTGTGTATCCTGAAGACACACCTAAGCACATGGGTTGGGAGGGACCGGGATGCACGTCTGTCCCTCAGAAAGTCTGTCCCAAGAGCCAGCTTCTGCTTCCCCTAGGCCTAGGGCTTGGGGCCCACATATGATGGGACCTTGAGTGTTGGAGTGATATCCCTGAGCCCCATTTCCTGAGTTGGGCATGTGGGCATGGACAGCTCAGCTCCATGCCACCCAGGCTGCAAGGTGGCATCCAGGCTCCACCGAGGAACTGCTCAGAGGCTTTGACTCATCTGTGGGGCTGAGCTGGGCATCTAGAGGCCAGTGCTGGTCCCGTTGGTCTGTGGCGAGGCTCTCTCCTGGCATGCATGGTGCAGAGAGTCAAGGGACTCTTGAGGAAAACTCGCTGATATTTTCTATTTTTTTATTTTTTAATTATTTTCATTATTTATTTATTTATTTATTTATTTATTTATTTATTTATTTATTTATAGGTTTTTGGGCCACACCTGGCGACACTCAGGAATTATTCCTGGCTATGCGCTCAGAAATCACTCCTGGCTTGGGGGACAATATGGGATGCCGGGGATAGAATTGAGGTTTGTCTTGGGTCAGCTGCATGCAAGGCAAATGTCCTACTGCTGCACTATTGCTCTGACCCCACTGTTTTGTTTTTTTTTTCCACACCCAGTGGTGCTCAGGGGTTACTCCTGGCTCTGTGCTCAGGAATCACTCTTGGTAGGCTCAAGGACCCTATGGAATGCTGGGGATCGAAGCTGGGTCAACTGCGTGCAAGGTAAACACCCTCCCCACAGTGCTTTTGCTCCAGCCCCTTGATGCTAATATTGTTTCTGATTCATTACTAACAATGAGATTCATGGATAAGACTGGCCCGGATGTTCCCTTCAACTCAGAATCTGGGTGACTTTTCTGTGCCTCTCAGAGATTTTGTGTGTTTGTTTTGTTTTTGGGTCATACCCAGAGCAACCCAGGGTTACTCCTGGCTCTGCGCTCAGAAATCACTTCTGGCAGGCTTGGGGTACCATATGGAATGACGGGATTCAATCCATCCTGGATCGGCTGTGAGCAAGGCAAACACCCTACAGTTGTGCTATCTCTCCAGCTCCTCTCAGAGATTTTTGAAAGACTGAAGTCAGGTTTCTAGGAGGCTGGCTGGGGGCTGCTGTGGAAGCTCAGATGGCTATGAAGGGTCCTGCCCAGGGGTACTGGTGGGCATGCTGGGTTGGGGAGCCAACTTGGGGCCTCTCATGGCCACTGGTCCAAGGCAATAATGTGATTCCTTACAGTTCCGAATTCACCTGGCATCCAGGTAAACAGTCCTTGCTGTTTCTAGCTCTGGGCACACTAACAAATTTGCCTTGCTCAATCTCCTGTATTTTGCTGCTTTTCGTTTTTTGGGGGGCACACCCGGTAGTGCTCGGGGGTTACTCTTGGCTCTGTGCTCAGAAATTACTCCTGGCAGGCTTGGGGGACTCTGTGGAATGCCGGGGATTGAACCAGGGATGGTTGTGTGCAAGGCAAATGACCTCCTCCCTGTGCTGTGCTATCACTTTGGCTATATATATATATATATATATTTTTTTTTTTTTTCTCTTGCTTTTCTTTGCTCTATCCTTCATGGTGAGAATCTGAACTGCCAGACACTTCCTTGCCAACCCTTTGGGGCTGTGCTGCTTGGTCTGTGCAAGATCATAGCTGTCCCGTTCCCCAACGATCTGTTCACCGTGATAAGGGGCTCTTGACTGCTTGATTCCCAGCAAAGCCTTTTATTCCGAGATCTCTTTTGTCCAGTGTGAACAATAGCTAAACTGGCTGTATTTTGCAGGATGGCATTCAGGATGTTACTTAGGGCAGTTCCAGAAAACGAGTCAGACCATCTGGGCCTCAGACAAATCATCTTAGTTAACGAGAATGGAGCCATAGCCCAGTGGGGAGGGCATTTGCCTTGCACGAAGCCAACCCAGGTTCTATCCCAGCATCCCATGGGGTCCCCCAAGCCTGCCAGGAGTGACCCCTGAACTCAGAGCTAGGAGTAACCCCTTAGTACCACCAGGTGCTTCCTACAAAAAATATATTTATTTCCCAAATAAACCAACAATCCAAACCAACAGGAATCTGGTTAAGCATTTTGGTTTTGGTTACTTTATGGCCTCACCCAGCGGCCGTGCTCAGGGCTCTCTCTGCCTGTTTGCCTATATTTTTTTAAAGCGAGCTTGTTCTCCAAGATTCCAGCTCGGAGATCTTTTTACTCATTTCCTTATCACTCACTTTTTTTTTTCTCCTGTTTACTACCTTTGCCTCTTCGTAGATTTGGGATCATTTCTGCTGCGCTATATTTCATGTCACTGACCACCACGTTTGGCTTCTGAAAATGTGCGTGTGCAAATGTGTTTGCTTGTCTCTAGAATCTTCTCTCATATTTTCCTCAATCCTGTCAGGGAGAAAGCAGTCCCATTGCTACTAAGTTATTGCCATTTTCTTGTATTATTTCATAGCAAACAGACTTAGTTTGTCCTCTGAGGCTGTAGAGTCTGATTTTCCTGCCTGCAAGTTCTCTTATCTAAATTGTTTTCATCAAATTCCAACTTCTTTTTCTTGCTGCTGTGTGGGACATTTCCCTGGGTGAAGGTCTGGATTAGCCAGAATTCTCCGAAGGCAATGGGGCCACTTATAGAGAGGTGACAGATGGTCTGTAGATGATGGAAGGTGCTAGATACAGGCCAATTGTAGACAATGGGTCTACGCAGAGATGGATTTTTCGATGCAAATACAGATGTAGCTCCTGAGTGTGTATTTATGATAGAAAAGTTGCTTAAAACAAGGTGAAGGCCGAGAGGCCAGTATCAGTCACCGACAGGCAGGAGGCAGATGAAAATCCTGGTGTCACAGGCCTGAGTCTGAGAAATAGACCTCTGACATCAGCCATGTGTGCTGGGTCAGGGAAGGTAGAACTATCTCAGTTCACCTTTCTGGCCAGGTCTACCCAAGCCTGTTCATAGAGCCCGATGCTACTTGCTGCTAGAGGGACAGATGGCCTTGACAAAGCCCACCACCGTATATTGGTCTTCTGAGACCACCAGGAATGATCCCTAAGTGGAGAGTGAGGAGTAAGCTCTGATTATGGCCAGCTGTGATCCCAAAACAAGGAAGGAAGAAAGAAAAAAGATAAAGAGAGAGAGAAAAGAAAGAAAAGAGAAAGAAAGAGAGAAAGAGGGGCCTGAGTGATAGCACAGTGGTAGGGCTTTTACCTTGCATGCAGTTGACCTGGGATAAATCACTCCCCACAGCCTGCTGAGGGCAATTTCTGAACACAGAGCCAAGAGTAACCCCTGAGCATTGCCAGTGTAGCTCAAAAACACAAAAAACAAAAGGGGGGGGCCGGGAAAGATAGCACAGCGGTGTTTACCTTGCAAGCAGCCGACCCAGGACCTAAGGTGGTTGGTTCGAATCCCGGAGTCCCATAGGGTCCCCCGTGCCTGCCAGGAGCTATTTCTGAGCAGATAGCTAGGAGTAACTCCTGAGCACCGCCAGATGTGGCCCAAAAGAAACAAAACAAACAAACAAACAAAACAAACAAACAAAAAACAACAAAAAACCACCACCAACAACAAAACACCCAAAACAAAAAGGGGAGTTAGAGTGATAGCGAGCGCAGTGGTAGGGCATTTGCCTTGCATCCTATATGGTCCCCCAAGCCAGGAGTGATTCTGAGTACATAGCCAGAAGTAACCCCTGAGTGTCATCAGGTGTGACCCAAAAAACAAAAAGAAAGAGAGAGAGAGAGGAAGGAAGGAGGAAGGAAGGAAGGAAGGAAGGAAGGAAGGAAGGAAGGAAGGAAGGAAGGAAGGGACAGAGAGAAAGGAAGAAAAACAGACAAAGGGGCTGGAGCAATAGTACAGTGGTGAGGTGCTTGCCTTGCATGTAGCCAACACAGGATGAACTCGTTTTCGAAACCCAGGGTCCCATATGGTCCCCTAAGCCTGCCAGGAGCAACTTCTGAGTGCAGAGCCAGAAGTAGAGTGCCTCCGGTGTGACCCAATAAACAAAAACAAGAAAGAAAGAAAGGAAGGAAGAGAGAAAAAAGAAAGGAGAGGAAAGGAACGAAGGAAGGAAGGAACGAAGGAAGAAAAGAAGGAAGGAAGGAAGGAAGAAAAGAAGGAAGGGAGGGAAGAAGGAAAGAAGGAAAAAATCTTAATTCAGATGCTGTCTCTGAATTTGGGTTTGATCTCCAGCATCTCATAGGGTCCCCTGAGCCTGCCAGGAGTAATTTCTGAGCATTGAGCCAGGAGTAACCCCTGATGAGTACCACCAGGTGTGGCCCAAAAACAAACAAAAAATTCACCCTTTTTTCCAGGGTAGAATCCGGGGGCATGACTTGATGGGGTGGATCTTTGCCGGCTTCCTGAGGAAGGGCTCTGAGCTACTCTACACCCACTTTTGCTCCACTGGAGACAGCGGGAGCACTAAGGATGCCATAGTGGGACCCCGGGGACTTCCCACTGCAAGCCCGAGGATGTCCCAAACTTCCCCGTGAATACTGCTGTCATTTGAAAAGATAGTTGCTACCCAGAGCTGAGGGTTAATTTGTGGGGTGAGCTTTATTTAGGCCAGTCTTCCAAGTTTGGGGCACTTCCTGTGCCCCCATTTTACCAGCTGCCCCCTAATCTTGTATTGTGATCCCCATTTCTGAGATTATTACCTGTGGTCTCTTTGGAATGTCTTGGGGCCCCCAGCCCTCTTTTTAAAACATGATTGATTAATTTACTCAAACACCATGGTTACAAGGTTGTTCATAATATAATTGTTATTTTTTCACAATGACAAAGTTGTTCATGATTGAGTTTCAGTCCTACCATGTCCAACATCCTTCACCAGGGCACATTTCCTGCCACCAGTGTCCGCAGTTTCCCTTCTGCCCTCCCCCTGCCTGCCTATGGGGGCTGACCACCACCTTCTTCTTCTTCTTCTTCTTCTTCTTCTTCTTCTTCTTCTTCTTCTTCTTCTTCTTCTTCTTCTTCTTCTTCTTCTTCTTCTTCTTCTTCTTCTTCTTCTTCTTCTTCTTCTTCTTCTTCCTCTTCCTCTTCTTTCTTCTTCTTCTTCTTCCTCTTCCTCTTCTTCTTCTTCTTCTTCTTCTTTTCCTTCTTCTTCTTCTTCTTCTTCTTCTTCTTCTTCTTCTTCTTCTTCTTCTTCCTCTTCTTCTTCTTCCTTTTTCCTTCTTCTTCCTCCTCCTCCTCCTTCTTCCTTCTTCCTTCTTCTTCCTCCTTCTTCTTCCTTCTTCTTCCTCCTTCTCCTCCTTCTTCTTCTTCCTCTTCTTCTTCTCCTCCTCCTCCTTCTCCTTCTCCTCCTCCTTCTTTCTCCTTCTCCTCCTTCTTCCTCCTTCTCCTTCTTCCTCCTTCTCCTCCTCCTCTTCTCCTTCTTCCTCCTCTTCTTTATCTTCTCTCTGTCTCTCTGTCTCTCTCTGTCGCTCTCTGTCTCTCTCTGTCTCTGTCTCTTTCTGTCTCTGTCTCTCTCTGTCTCTCTCTCTCTCTCTCTCCCCTCTCCCCTTAGAGACTGTGGTTCACAATATTGATTCCCCAGCGTCCCATATGGTCCACCAAGCCAGGAACAATTTCTGAGTGCAGAGCCAGGAGTAACTTCTGTGACCCAAAAACCAAAAAAAAAATGAAACCAAGGACCAGCCCCAGTACATTCTACCCTCAGCCCCAAGTCCCACTGACCAGAAAGGTGTTTCTTTGGCAGCAGGGACTGAAACAGAGATGGGCCACAACCCTGACACCCCACCTCTCCCATTGATGGTGGCTGAGTGGACCTCAGTAAAAATTCCAGAAATCGCAGTGGGGAGGGTTCAATTGAACCTGGGTTCTATCCCCGCCATCCTGTAAGGTCTCCTGAGTCTGTCAGGATATCTAAGAGCGGAGCAAAGAGTAATCCCTGAGTATTGCTGGGTGTGGTCTAAATATGCACACACTCAAACGTTCCCAGAAAGGTGGCCAGAGTGACAGGACAGACGGGAGCGGGATTGCCTTGCATGTGGCCAACTCAGATTCAATCCCTGGAATCCCATAGGGTCCCAGAGCACAGAACCAGGAGTAAGCCCTGAGCATTGCCAGGTATAGGCCCCTCATAAAGAATTTCAGGAGGGGCCAGAGCAATAGCACAGCGACAGGGCATTTGCCTTGCATGCGGCTGATCTGGGTTTGATCCCAGCATCCCATAGGTCCCCCCTACCCAGCCTGCCAGGAGTGATTCCTGAGCACAGAGCTATGAGTAACCCCTGAGTACCTCCAAGTGTGGCCCCTAAATAAAACAAAACAAATAAACAAACAAAATTCCAGAAGGTTGTTGAGTGTAGGATTCATGGATGTGAGGGGAGGGAGTGACCCCTCCAAAGGGAGCTAAGCACAGCCTACACCTGCAGGGAGGGGACAGGTGACCCCCAGAGGCCGGGGGCCATGATGGTGTCCTGAAGGGCTGTCAGAACTGCAGGAAGGAGCCTCTTGGGCTTTGGAGTGTGGGGCAGAGTTCAAGACTCTTACCTAAGAAACACCCCTGCCCCCCCAGAAGGAGAGGGAAGCAAGGCAGATTCCAGGTAACCGGAACTTACTGGCAAAATCCAGTTCCCAGGTGAGGTTTGGGGAGAGCAGGGGTGAGGAGGTGGGTAGTACTTGATGCAGTTCATGAACCCTGTCCCCCTCCTCCCCCCCAAAAAAACACCCATGGAATAAAGAATAAAGAGAACAGGTAAACTCTGTCCTATTGGAGTAGGGCTTATTTATTCACGTTCCCTGCTGGACTTCGGTGGGGACTGAGGTTGGGGTGGGGACACTTTGAGCAGGGGACAGAGAGAGGTCTAGGGGCGCAGTCGTTTCCTTTGCAACTCTTGGTGTGTGTGTGTGTGTGTGTGTGTGTGTGTGGAAACGGCTGGACTTGCCCCTTGCAGTCCTCCAGGGTGCAAACTCGGGGCTTTACCTGGGAGAAACTCCTCTTCCGCCCTTGCACACCAGCCGGGCCAGTCCCAGCTGGAGGTGGCCGCTAGCAACTCTTAGAGGTGTCGCCCTGGGCAGCGTCCCCGCCCCCCGGATGAAAGCACTGGCTGGGCTGGGCCAGGCCGGGAGTCCCCGGCAAAGCAGAGGCAGAGCCTGGCCGGGCAGGTGGCAGAGGAGAGGGGGCCGGGTGGCACACAGGTATGCGGGGTGCTGGGCGTGCAGGGGAGGAAAGAAGGGCCAGGTGGGTGCAACAGGTGGGCAGCGACCAGACCGGGTGCGGGACGCCCCGCAGAAACCTTGGAGTAGGGACTCGGCTGTCCCTGTCCCGCGTGGGTCCTCCCTGCCTGTCAGCTCCCAGCTAGGTGGCACAGAAGAAGGAAGGGTCCAGGGTGCTGTGGGGTCTCTGCCCCTGGGGCATCGAGGTGCGCTTTTACCCTTTGGGGACTGGTCGGGCAGGCTGGGAGGCCCTTCCTTGTGGCCAGTCTGGGCAGCCCTAGAGTCACCTGAACTCTTGGTTCCCTTCTGAAGTGTGGGGGTGGGGAGTGGAGGGAAACTAGAAACTCTCAGATTGGGGGTGATAGGCTGGTACAGCCGGTTTGGGCTCCCAGAGGAAAAGCCCCCCCCCCAGCAGGTACAGGGGGGCACAGCTGGCTACTACTGGCACCCCAAGTTGGGGGAAGAGCCAGAATGGGGCTCTGGATTCCCGTTCTCTGGGGTGGAATGAGGCCGGGCACCCTGCATTCCGTTGCACGCATGCTGTCACCCCAGATTGGAGTGCAGGGGTCTTCTTAGGGGACCCCTAAGCTGGGTGGAGGAGCTCTTTGAAAACGCAGATTCTGAAGGTGGACAGCCTCAGAGTCCCCAGAACTGGGACTCCCACCATGGGAGCATTTGAACTCTGGGGTTGAGGGGGTGAGGCGCAGGGCAGCAGAATTGGGCAGTTGGGGTTCAGAAAGGGAAAAGGGGGGCAGGCACCAGGCCCTGAGTGCTTCTCCAGGTGCTTCTAGGAGGAAGTGGAGGGTCCCCTCCCCGCAGCCTCCCTGGGTCACACCTTGATTCCAAACAAGGGATCTGATAAGGGACTCCCAGGACCCAGGCACCCCCACTCCCCGAAACCAGCTCTTCCCGGAAAATTCCAAAGACAAGACCTGCCATTCCTGGGGGTTTGGAAAAAGCCAGCACCTGGGAAGGTGGGGGAGGGTCCCAGGAAAACGAATGCAGTCAGGACACTTACGGGGGTGGGGACTAGAAGACACCCCCATGCTGCAGAGTGAGGGGATGGGACCACCAGGTAGTTGAGGGTTCACTGAGGGCTTTAGCAGGTGCAGGGGTGCCCCCCCCACAGTTGTCCTTACCTGGACTCTGGGTGGGGATAAAAGGCCAGAGTCACCCCAGCCAGCCAGCAACACTCAGTACAAGCTGGGGGTAAGGTGGGGGGTGCTCTCCAGCCTCCCCCCAGCCTTGGGTGTGTTTGAAAATATCAGTTGGGACCAGAAGAGAGGGGGCAGGAGGTCTGTCCTGGGATGATCCCCAGAATAATCCCCCCGCCCCCAGAATTCTGGCTGGAGTGATGCCCCAGCACACCACTGCTAGAGTTCTCTCTCTCTCTCTCTCTCTCTCTCTCTCTCTCTCTCTCTCTCTCTCTCTCTCTCTCTCTCTCTCTCCCATTCTCCCCTCAGGCTCTTTCTCTCCCTTTCCCTCTCTCACTATCTCTAGTGAGATATCTCTATATCTATCTCTCCCTTTCTCTTTCCCTCTTTCCCTACCTCTCTCCCTCTCTCCTTCCCTTTCCCCCTCTCTCTCCCTCTCCTAGATCTGAACCCCAATAGCTGCATTGGGTTGGACTTCCTGGTACAGAGCTGAGGCCCGACAGGCCATGCATGGGAGGCCATGGCTGGGGAACAGGGAGGGGACTTAAGTGCAGGAGGAGCCAGGACTGTGCTGAGGGTGGTATCTTGATCTGGGGGTTCAGGGAAGAAGAGGAGGCTGCTTCCCAACTCCGTCCTGAGCACAGAAAAGGTCAGAAGGGTATGTACTTGGGAGTATGTCCTGGCTCAGGAGGAGTGTGGCAAATGTGTCAGGAAGGGGATTATGTGTTCGTGTCTTAGTCAAAGTATTATGTCAGGGGAGAACAAGGAAAGCGCTTCAGGTATTGGGCTGCATGTCTGAGACCAGTCACCAGGCATATGTTTATATGCACATGCATAGTGTGTATATGTGTGTTTGTGGGTGAAAAGGAGAGTACTGAAAGACAACGAGGATACACTGAGTATGTAGCGGCATGGGGAGTGGCATTGGGGATTGTGGTGGCACCAGAGGGTTGTGGTGATTTTGGGGTGTGATGGCGTCAGGTGATTTGGGCACTAGTGGATGTTTGATACTGAGGGTATGTGATATCAGGATATGTGGGCATCAGGGGATGTATGGCATTGGGGGTATGTGACACTGGGGGAAGTGTGACAATAGGGGATGTGTGGCATCAGGGATTGTGGCATTGGGTGGTAGGAAATGTGTGGTATCATAGGATGTGTGGCACTGGGGAGAATGTGCGGCATCGTGTTATATGTGGCACTGGGTGTGGCATTATGGGATGTGTGGCACTAGGTTATGTGGCATCATGGGAATGTGTGGCATCAGAAGTTTGTGTTGGCATTGCTCCCTGGCAGTGGCAAGACACCCACATACAGGTGTGCAGTGGGGTCTTGCAGCCTCCCCTTGACAACCTGGAAGGGAAACCTGGTTTGCAGGAGGAGCCCAGGTGTGTCATGCATGTGGCTGTTCCCAGGCTGGGACCCTCCTGGTTCTCCCTGGCCTCCTGCAATCCTTGGTCTAACTCAGGCTCCTGAATCTTGTCCTCTGGGACCTGCCTCGAATCTGACACCCAAGGAGACAAAAGCTGCATCTCCACCCCCAGACTCCAGCTGACGTGCTCAGAGCAAGGGTGAGGGACCCTCGCTGGGGACCAGCCCTTTTTTAGGGACCCCTGGTGACTGCAGGGAAAAAACCCTGTGTTCAGGGACAGAGTGGAGCTGCTCTTCACATCTTGGACACCCCTTTGTTTCTCACACTTGGATTCTTGGAGTACATACAGAGTGAAACTCCTGTCGAACAACCTCCCAAGAAGGCTGCCATCAGCATCAGTCACGGGCTCTCCATGGAGTATCCGTGCGGTCACCCAGTTCGCACCTTTCCTCTTTCACAGGCTGTGTGGCAAGATCTGCTGGCTCCCCTGTGGCCTGGCCACAAGGATGGACAGACAGAAGGACAAATGCTTCCTTCCAACAAGGATTTTTGCCTGCCCTCCTGGCCCAGGAGGGACAGGTCAGCTGATGTGGGTGTCTCTGAGACCCCCAATGGAGCCTGCTTTCCAGCTCAAACTCACTCCCAGGTCCCCTGAGAAGCCATGACATAGTGGCCCATTGTCTCCAACTGGAGCAAAGCTAGAACCCAAAACAGGAGCAGACTCAATTCTCAAATGCCCATCCTCACAAATTTCTGATCTCGTGAGACCAGGCAGCAGTCCTTGCAAACTTAGAGGATGTGGTGATGTTTCTAAGGGACATTATTGATTTTCAACACTGCCTGTGTTTCCTGGTGCCAGTCACGGTGTAAGCATAACATTCATTGTTATCCACCCCTGTGTCTTCAACAGTCACTTGCACCCACATCTGACTGACACCTTCAAGGTGTAACCTGCTAAGCGATTACACGAACACGTATTCTGCTGTTCTCTCTGCACTGTGTACTAATGGCACAGAGGCCAAGTTGGGTGGTCTTCATCAACCCAATCCCTCTCATCTTTGGTGTTTGTGTAAAAGCAAAGGTATGGCAGAGGTTTAAGGGGATCCCCTACCTGCACCCCAGAAAAGAGCCACGGAGGAGCAGAGCTTTGGCACTTTCCAAACTCCAGCCCCCATGTCCTAAGCCCAACTTTCTTACTTGGGAAGGTCTGAGAGCCAACCATGATGATGGGCTAGAAAGAGATACCAAAGCCAGAACAACCCTATGATTGGACCTCCAGCTGGATAAGATAGTCATGCTCATGTCCCTGCGGATGGTGCTATCACCATAAAGAGGGGGAGCATGGTGACACCTCAACTCAACTCTCAACTCGACTCAACTCAACTCTCAACTTAAATCAAATCAACTCTCAGCTCAGATCAAATCAACTCAATTCTCAATTCAGCTTCAACTCAACTCAACTCAACTCAACTCAACTCAACTCAACTCAACTTAACTCAACAACTCTCAACTCAATTCAATTCAACTCAGCTCAACTCAACTCAATTCAACTCAATCCAACTCTTTAGTCACTTCAAGGGATTTTTCTTTGTTGCTAGAAGCTTTGCAAAACCAAGAATGATCCTGGGTGGTTCATATGACACCAGGAAGAAATGTTGCTAAGCATCTGAGCCTCCCATCTGGCCATTGGAGAGAAAGTGGGGAGCATAGCATGGAATGCCTTTCTGAAGCAGCCGACAAGGTGGCCGTGGCATGAATGTATGGCCTTCCTGTGGCAGTGCACTGGCTCTCATGGTTTCCCATGGGGCTCTGGCCTCCTTCCCTGTCTTGCTACCTGGCTTGCCGGGGAGGGTTCTCAGATGACTGGGAAGAGCCCACTCCCGGTCCTGCTACCTTCTTTCAGATGCCTCCGGACCAGGCAGGCTGCCAGTGGGATCAAATGCTCATTTCCTGCAACTTCAACCAAACTATAGCAGGGAGCTGGGCCAGGTCACCCCCATCCCTCCCCAACTCTGAGTCTGAGAAGATGGGTGCAGGGCACTTTGGAACGTGATCTGAAGACCAGGGGCACTTTCCTGCTCCCACTGCAGAGAAGGGAGGGTTTGGTGCCGTTGTCCAAAAGTAGCCTAATCTGAGATTGTTGTCTCCTTCCAAAGCATCAAGATTATCCGGATAGATTCTAACTGGCCACCCGCCCACAGAGTCCCTGCCCTTTCCTGAATCACTGAGAGGAGCAGATTCAGGGCTTGGGGGTAGGGCAGAGAACTGTGGCCCAAGCACTGAACCCTGGCCTGGCTTCTCTCATCTGGAAATATTTTAGGGGCTCTGAGAGATAGTAGAGAGGGTAAGTGCTGACATTGCACCAAGCAGCAACCCAGGGCAACTCCTGGTGCCACATACAGTCCCCTAAGCATGACCAGAGGTCACTCCTGCACACAGAGCTGGAATAGTGCCTGAAGGTGTCCCAAGGATCCCATAAACCTCAAGTTTTTTTTCTAGGAGGCTGGAGAGGTAGTGCCAATGTTAGGGTCTTGGGGGCTAGAGTCCCCAAGAGTTCAGTGGGGAGGGCGTTTGCTTTGCTTGCAGCTGACCCAGGTTTGATCCCTGGCATCCCATAAGTTCCCCTGAGTACCACCAGGAGAGATTCCTAAGTGTAGAGACAGGAGTAGCACCTGAGCACATCCAGGCATAGTCAACTGCTTGCCCCCAAATGTTAGGGATCTGTCTTTAATTTTTCCTGGCAACACCACAAAAAGTTAAACTGTGAAGATAGACAGGAGCTGGTTCTTCCATCTGTTTTTGGGGTCTGGCCCATACCCAGCAGTGCTCAGTAGCAACTCTGGCTCTGGCTTAAGTGTCTTACCAAGCAGGGATCAACCCTGGGTCAGCCACATACCCGAGAGAGAACTGGTTTTGGATTTTTCTTTACATTAAGATTAAATTGAGGGGACAGAGCAATGGAACAGTGATAGAGCACTTGCTTTGCAAGTTCTCGACCCAGGACCAACCTCAGTTAGATCCCTTGATCCTGGTGTCTCATATGGTCCCCCAAGCCAGGAGTGATTTCTGAGCGCAGAGCCAGGAGTAACCCCTGAGCGTCACGGGTGTGGCCCAAAAATAAAATGAATAAATAAATCGAGGCCGGAGCAATAACACAGTGGTAGGGCATTTGCCTTGCACATAGGCAACACCAAATGGATCCTGGTTGGATTCCTGGCATCCCACGTGCCAGAAGTGATTTCTGAGCTCAGAACCAGGAGTGACCCCTGAGTGTTACCCCAAAACTCAACCCTCCAACAAAGAATAAATTGAGCGGCCTGAGTGACAGTACAGCCTTGCATGCGACCAATTTGGGTTTAATCCCTAGCACCCTGGTGCCCTGAGCCTGCCAGGAGCAACTTCTGAGCACCCACAGGTGTGGTACAGAAACAAACAGACAAGCAGAAAGAATCAGTAGGGATACTACCTTACTATGGAGGCTGTTCAAAGAAGACCCGGAATCTGAAAGCATACATTATGGAAGTTCATATCTGTTTGGCCTCTTTGCTATTAGGGCAGCAAATAATCATGATGTATGCTGCAGAGACTGGCATGGTGGCACAGTGCGGACTGCCCTGTGTGGGCCTGGGAGCACTTCACAGAAGCAAATCTGCAAATTCATTGCCTCCCACCAGCCCTCTGTACGTTCCCCACCTGCCTGCAAGCTGTTAGTGGCCATTAACCTTCCATCACTTTAATTTTTTTATTTTATTGAAATCAATGTGATTTATGCAGTTCTTCATAGTTGGGTTTCAGACATACAGTAAATCATATAAGGTTGAAGTATTTTTTTTGGGGGGGGGTCACGCTCTGCTGTGATCAGATTTTATTCCTGGCTCTGTGCTCAGAAATTACTCAGAAATTACCACATGGGACCGGAGAGATAGCCACAGCAATAGGGCATTTGCTTGCATGTGACCCACCCCCGGTTGGATTCCTGGTATCCCATATGGTCCCCACCTTGCCAGAGGCTATTTCTGAGTGCAGAGGAAGGAGTGACTCCTCAGCTCCACTGATGTGGCCCAGAAACCAATCAATCAATCAATCAATCAAGTTTTTTTTTTAAATTACCATATGGAATTCTGGGGATCAAACCCTGGTCAGCTGCATGCAAGGCAAATGCCCTACCTGCTGTGCTATCGCTCTGGGCCCCATCAATCACTCCCTTTATTTTTATGTTGCTGTTATTTTGTTCTGGGGCCACCCCTGGGGTGCTCTGGGCTTCAGCCAGGCTTTGCATTCAAGAATCACTCCTGGTGGTGCTCTGTAGACACTATAGGAGCGGAGAATTGAACCCAGGAGGGCTGCCTACAAGGCAAGCTCTCTACCAGCTCCAGCCCCACTGCTTTATTTTTTCATGGTTTGGGGCCACACCCTGCAGTGCTGGGGCTGGTCCTGGCCCTGTGTTGCGGAACACCCCTGCTGGTGCCCTGGGGAGTTTATGAAGTGCTCGGGAATAACACCAGGCTGGAGTTGCTGCAACCTCAGGCAAGGATAGCGCCTCCCCCTGGGCCATGTCTGCAGTCCTGAGCACGTGATGTGAAGGAACATCAGGAGAACCAGCCCCTCAGTGAGCTGCCGGATTCCTTTATTTTCTTTTGCTTTGTTTTGGGGCCACATCCAGTGATCAACTCAGGGTTAAAAACAGCCTCTGTGGTCAGGAGTCACTCTCAGTGTGCTTGGGACTGATTATATGAAATGCCGGGTCTTGAACCCGGGTTGACCATGTGTGAGGTAAACTTCCTGTTGTACTTCCCAGGGCCCATGAGGGACCAGTTTTTCCCTTCCACCCACACATCGTGCCATATGGTTTCTGCAGGTGGGGAAACTGAGGCTCAAACGTATGACCTTCGGGGTCGAGGCCCTAGAGTTAGGGTCGGGGTCCAGACTCAACCCAGTAGAAATGGGACATCCCTGAGCTGAGCTACCCACAGCCCTCTTCCCCCCAGAGAATGGGTTACAGCTGTCCCAGCCCATAGACTGGTGAATGGGGGTTGAGGTTCCTGATCCTTTCCTGACTTCAGGGAGGAGTGACGGGCATGCAGGGAGCTTGTCATCAGCACTTTCTAATCATTTTCTCCACATGGATGCTCTGACCCACTGATCGTCTGATACTGCTGTGGTCTGCCGATCGCTCTAGGAGGGCTTTCGGACCTACAGTCCCCCTTTGCACTGGCAAACACGTGCTTTCCTCTTTCTTGGTCTTTGTTGTTGTTTTCGGGTCACTCCCAGCAGTGCTCTGGGTTTCCTCCTTCCTCTGGTGCTGCTCCTGGTGGTGCTCAGGAGACCATATGGGATGCTGGAGATCAAACCAGGTCTGTTTTTGCAGTGTGAGTGCCCTCCCCCCTTTGCCATCTTCCCGACTTTGTCTGTATTCTGAAGTCTCTCCTGTGTGCATTGGGTAGAATGCTTGTAGCAGCGTGTGTCGCTGTTGATGGAGGTTTTACTCTTATGCTGATTAAAAACTGGGGACTGGGCTGGAGAGGGGAGAAAAGAAAAGGTGCTTCTTTGCACACAGTCACCTTAGATTCAATCGCCAATACCCTGTATGATTCCCCAGAACTGCTGGGTATGGCCCCAAAACAAAATGTGGAGACGGAGCCATAGCACAGCCAGGAGGGCGTTGGTCTTGCATGAAGATGATATGGGTTCACTCCCCGGCATTCCATAGGGTCCCCTGAGTCTGCCAGGAATAATTCCTCGGCCAGAGTGATAGCACAGCAGTAGGGCATTGTCTTGCATGCAGCCAACTTTGGACTGACCTGGGTTCAATTCCTGGCAACCCACAGTGTCCCCCGAGCATGCCAGGAGGGATTTCTGAGCGCAAAATCAGGTGTCACCCCCAAGTACTGCCAGGTGCTCAAAAACAAAAAACAAAAAGAACCCAAACAGGAGGGATTCCTGAGTGCAGAGCCAAGAGTAATTCCTGAGCGCTGCCAGGTGTGGCCCCCAAATAAAAGCAAAACAAACTTTAAAGGCAACTACCACAAAAGAATTGTGGTTTTCTTTCATCTTTTTTAAAGATGAAGGGTTGATGAGAACTGGTAGAGAGTCATGAGTGGCCCTTGACACCGCTTCAGGGGGCTCCAGCCCCCCCACAGAAGCTTGGAAAATGCTGTGTCACCGAAAAGCTTTCATGGGGGATTTGAGCACATTTAACACGCCATTCACTGCTAGGTGTGGCCCAAACCAACAAGCAGCCATGAAGAAGATCATGACTGTCAGATGTGACCTCTATAGAGTGACCAGCTCAGTGGCCAGCAGAGGATTTGGTCACCCTCCTGGGAAGGAGAATGCACAGACAATCACCCTGTTACTCATTTGGGACCCCTCTGCCTCGTTCCCTCTGTACTGAGATGCCTTGTCCCCCAGGACCCTCAGAGATGCAGTAGCTGCTCTCTGAGTTGGAGCTCCAGGCCCTCTCAATCTCAGGCCAGTCTTTTACCTCTGCTGAATTTTGGGTAACTTTTGGTGGGTTTTTTTTGGGGGGGGGTTTACACCCCGCAGTGGTCATAGATTTCTCCTGGCTCTGCAGTCAAGAATCACTCCTGGTAGTACTCAGAGGACCCTATAGGTTGCCAGAGATTGAACCCGTGTTGGCCGCGTGCATGGCAAATGCCCTCCCTGCTGAACTATCTCTCTGGCCCTGATTGGGGTAACTTTTTCCCCAGAATGCTCCTGGTGACAGTTCAAAGGCAGAAGTTGTCCCTGGAGGGCGTCTAGTTAATCAAATGTGCCCTAAAATTGAGCACCCAGGTTCCTGGAAGGAAATAAGGGTAGGTTCAGGGCAGCAAGCCTGGGACTGGGGTGGTACTGTGGTGAGGGAACAGCTGTGCTCCAGCTCCTGAGCGGGCCTTACAGCTGCTCTTCTGTCCCTCTGCAGGTTCTGCGGTGCCCCCGCCTCCGCTGCCCGTTCCCTGGAACTGCTCAGACCAAAGGATGGCACTGAACTCGGTGAGCGGAGGGGTCATACCATCCTGTCCTTCCTTCCTTCCTTCCTTCCTTCCTTCCTTCCTTCCTTCCTTCCTTCCTTCCTTCCTTCCTTCCTTCCTTCCTTCCTTCCTTCCTTCCTCCCTCCCTCCCTCCTCCCTCCCTCCCTCCCTCCCTCCCTCCCTCCCTCCCTCCCTCCCTCCTTCCTTCCTTCCTTCCTTCCTTCCTTCCTTCCTTCCTTCCTTCCTTCCTTCCTTCCTAGCTTTTCTCTCTCTCTCTCTCTCTCTCTCTCTCTGTGTGTGTGTGTGTGTGTGTGTGTGTGTGTTTGGTTATATCTGGCAGGGCTCAAGGGCAGGCTCAGGAGACCCCATGGGATGCTGGGGATACAACTCAGCTCTGCTGTGTGCAAGGTGTATGTGCTTCCCTGCTGTGCTATCACTCTGGCCCATTTTGTGCTTGTTTTGGGGACATGCACAGCACTTCTGGCTTTGTGTTCAGATCACTTCTATGTCAGAAGGGGTCTATGTGGGATCTATGGGGGACTGTGGGGACTATGCTAGGGATCAGACTCTGTCTGGTGTGTGCAAGGCAAGTGCCCTCACCACCGTACTACTTCTCCAGCTCCTTAAAAAATAATTTTTGGTTGTTGTTATTTTGGGCCACACCTGGCAATGCTCAGGGATCCTTACTGGAATTTTCAGGGAACCATAAGTGGTACTTCAGACATACGCAAGGCAAACACCTCTTTACCTCATGTATCATCACTCCTACCCTCATCTGCCTTTCTGTCTAGTGCCTCGGTCTAGTGGTGGACTTTGAGACTGGCCAGATAAAGACACCCTATTTCCCTGGACACTGCATTCCTAATCCTCAATATGGGGGGCCAAGGAGAGCATGCAGCGACTTCATCGCTGGCCCCACATGAACCCTGAGCCTGGTCGGTGCAGCTCTGGGTGGGGATGAGGGTTCTCTGATGGCAGGGAAATCCCAGCACTGCACTCTCAGCCCAGGACAGTGAACCGCCAACCTGCTCAGCTGGTGCTGCCCCAGTGACCTGCCACCCTTGGAACGTGGCTTGGAGGGTCTTCCAACCCTCCTCCAAATTGCCAGCAGCCCGCATTCTACTCTCAAAGCCCAAGCAACAGAGCACTTGTAAGTGCCTGGACTCCATCTCTAGTCCTGCAGGAGAAATTAACTCAATGATAACGAAATTAGAAGCTTTTTATTTAATTTTCAAATGAGTTGTTTTATTTAAACACCCATGGTTACAAGGTTGTTTATGATACAGTATTTTTTTTTACAGTTACAAAGTTGTTCACGATTGAATTTTAGTTCTACAGTGTCCCACACCTTTCACCAGGGCACGTTTTCTGCCACCAATGCCCCAGTTTCCCTCCCACCCACCCCTCTGCCTGCCTCTGGAACAGACATTTCTGTTGAAGCTTTAAGCTGCCCCTGCTTTGAGCTCTTGGTTGGTGCAAACTGGATAATTTAGAAATTGCTTCCCAGAGGGACCTCCTGCTCTGGCACACAAGGACGCTCTGTCCTGGGCTGGGGCTGGTGCTTGGAGCATCTCCAGGGGGTCAGAGAACACACTGTGAGGCAGGAAGGGGCTGAGGGCTGGAGCATCAATTCATTCTCCAGCATTCCTGGTTCCCCCATGTGCCGCCAGGTCTGTGTCCCCCCCAAAGCAAGCAGAGTAAATTAAATTGCCCGTTTTGTACCAGGAATTCCTTTCCTGAGGACAGGGCTCAGAATACATGCGTTCTCCCCAAATGCCCACGCTGAAATGGGGCACTGGGGGGTCAGATAGCACAGCAGTAGGGCATCTGCCTTGCATGCAGCCGACCCAGGGAGGACAGTGGTTCAAATCCCACCATCCCATATGGTCCCCCGAGCTTGCCAGGAGTGATTTCTGAGAGCAGAGTCAAGAGGAACCCCTGAGTGCCGCCCGGCGTGACCCAAAAACCAAAGAAAAAAAAATTTTTTTTGAAATAGGGCACTGGGACACATGCCCCTTCCCACTTTCCCAAGCCTTTAAATGCCAACTTGGCAGTAGGGACGAGTTGCTGGGTTCATCTCGAGAGAGTAAAGGATGCAGAGCTGTTGAGGGCCACTGCATCTGGGTGACCTCTGTTCCTTCTTGACTCCTGGTCTCTCCAGGACACGGGGGTTAGGCTTTGTGGGTGAATGTTGAGGGGTCCCAGGAAGTCACAAAGGAGACTTGGCCCAGGCAGTCCCCATTATGATTCTGGCACCCTGGGCTCACGTCTGCAGCCCGATTTCCGGTGAGAAGCACAACTTTTTCTGGACCCCATCATGAAGCCATTTTTGTTGTTGTTGCTAAAAGGAGCGTTTTTGTTTTTATTTACAATTCTCTTTTTTTGTTTGTTTGGTTTTTTTTTTGGGTCACGCCCAGCAGCGCTCAGGGGCCACTCCTGGCTCTACGCTCAGAAATCACCCCCGGAAAGCTAGGGGACCATATGGAATGCCGGGATTCGAGCCACCGTTCTTCCGAACGCAAGGCAAACAAACGCCTTACCTCCATGCTATCTCTCCGGCCCCTACAATTCTCTTTTATTCATATAAGAGAAACAGTAGATGATTTTACATGTATTGCACCCAAACACACACACACACACACACACACACACACACACACATAATAACCAAATTTTGGTTTAAAAAGCACAAAATGACAATATGCAATCCAAATTATTAGTAAAATTTTAAAGATAAAAGTATATTAAAAGTTTTTACAATGAATCATGAAGGCAAGTTGGGTTAAAAAATATATTTTTTAATGAGGCCAAAATGATAGCACAGCGGGTAAGGCACTTGCCTTGCATGTGGCCGACCAAGGATCAATCTCCAGCATGCCACATGGTCCCCTGAACATCGAGAGAAGTGATCCCTGAGTGCAGAGCCAGGAGTAACCCTTGAACACCTCTGGGCATGGCCTAAAATACACACAGACACACACACATTGAAAAAAGAAACCCACAACAAGCCATTTCTTTACTAAGTTTCAGAATCTATCACCAAAGGTAACAGTGCCTGGGACAAAACAAGCTTGCTTCAGCAGAGCAAGTCAGAGTTGGGGGGATCGGCTGGCATTCAGGAAGCTGGGCGGGGGCTATTGAACCCCCACAGAATACCCCCCTTACTTTCTCTTTTCTTGCTCAGGACCCACCCCCGGGCACTGGGCCTTTCTATGAGAACCATGGCTACCAACCAGAGGGCCCATACCCGCCACCACCCGTCGCCTCAGCTCCACACGTCTACACCGTGTATCCGACTCCGTACTACCCGACTGCAGTGTCCCATTACATGCCACAGGTTCCAACGCAACCCCCAGCACCCGTGATCCACGCGCAGCCCAAATCGTCCCTGGAAGCGCCGCATTTCTCAAGTAAGCTTGGGGCTGGCATGAGAACACAGCGGGGAGACTGTTTGTCTTGCATGTGGCTTACCCAGGTTCGATCCCCGGCATCTCATAGCCTGTCCCAAGACTGCCAGGAGTGATCCCTGAGCACAGGAGTAAGCCCTGAACACCTCCAGGAGTGGCCCAAAAAAGCAAAACCAGCAACAATAAAAAAAATCAAGTAAGGTGCCACGCACAAGGCCTTTTCCCTATAAGGAGGCCTTGGTGGGTCCCCTGCATAGGGGTGTGTCTGTGGTTGGGGCTACACTCCCATCTCTTTCTTTTTTATTTTATTTTTTGGTTTTGGGACCAGACCCAGCAATTCTCAAGTCTTCCTCCTGGCCCTGCATTAAGGGGTCATACCCAGTGGTGCTTGGGGGACCCTATGGGATGCTGGGGATTGGCCTGACCCGATGGGTCAGCTATGGGTGCAAGTCTAACACCCTGCCAGCTGTGCTGTTGCTCCAGCCCTCCTGTTTCTTCCTTACCTTCCTTCACCATTGCCTTTCTTTGCTGTTGGATCTTGTCTCCTTCCTCTTACACAAAAGCCACCACCTTCTGTCCCACCCATTACAGTGCTGGCTCTCTGGGAGAGCAGGCATGTGTGATGACATTTGCTGGCATTTAATTTTCTGTGGGGGATGTGTGCACACAGAAATGTGCCTTTACACAATTAAAATGAATAAATAATACATAAATAATACAGCAAGTTTCCCAGCACTGCTGCCTGGTCAAGTTTCCAGCAAATAATATTTGTCCCCAAGGCTTACTGACATCATTGATGTTTTTTGTTGTTGTTACTTTGGTTTTGGTGTTTGTTTTTGTAGGTTTTGGGCCACACCTGGCTGTGCTCAGGCTCACTCCTGGCTTTCTTCTTTCTTCTTAGGGTTCTCTTCTGATGAGCCTTGGGGAACCATATGTGGTCCTGGGGATCACATCCCCTAAGTCAGTTGAATGAAAATGCCCTACCCACTATCTCTCTGGCCCCTTTATTATGAAATGATGGATGTGTGTGTGTGTGTGTGTGTGTGTGTGTGTGTGTGTATGCTCACACACACACACATACAGCTTTGGTTTTTGGGTCACACAGTGCTCAGGGCTTGCTCTTGGTTCTGTGCTCAGGGACTACTCCTGGTAAGACACATGGGACCATATGCAGTACTATGGATAGAACTTAGGTTGGCTGTGTACAAGACAAGTGTGTCCTGACCACTGTACTATCTCTCTGGCCCCTGTCACTTGGTATTTCTGTCCCCAGACTCACTTCACACTTATACAGAGATTTTTTTCTTCATCTCTTTCAGCCCAGGCCTCTCTACCCTCCCTCATTCTGCACCAGCCCCTGCATCTCCTCCACCCACTGTAGAATTGGGGCATTAGCAGTAGACAGACAACACTGAGCCTAGGAAAGCATATTGGAGGTGGTGGTTCACGAAGCTACAGGCCAGCAGGGTCACGCTGCCAATGCTGATCCAGTAACTACAGGTAGAATGCCCTAATATGATGAAGCCAGCCCATAGCAGTCCAACAGGAGATAGCTGGACATATCACATCCTCTCTGGGCTGACCAGACACACCAGCTCAGTAGAGAGAAAATGGGGGTCAGGTCTGCGGCCACATGCTCCTGTGAAGAGCTAGACCTGCCCACACATGGCTCGTGGTTCACACATGAAGGTTAGCTCCCCCATTTTTCCCCAGAGTTAGTCAGGGGCAGTACCCAAAGGAGGATTTACTTCCCCTTGGTGTCTCCAGTGAGAACCTTCCAGCCCTCAGTTCCTGTTGTGGGTTCAATGAGAATCCTTCTAGCACTAGGCCCTGATGGTGGCTCCAATGAGAATCATCCTAGACCAGGGGTCCCCAATAGGCCTCATACAATCCACTGAATGTTTTTGCCGCTGCTGCCTGGCCCGCTTAGCCGCTGACTTATCTCTCCCACAGTGTGCATGTGTGGGATGTGTGCGGTAGTCTCTGAGTCCCTCCTTCTCTCTGTCTCTCAACTCCTCTCAGTCTCGGGCAAAAGCAGGCCTGTAGCTCCCATTGAAATACTGGTAGGTTGAGCCCAGAGAGGTAGCACAGTGGCGTTTGCCTTGCAAGCAGCCTATCCAGGACCAAAGGTGGTTGATTTGAATCCCAATGCCCTATAGGGTCCCCCGTGCCTGCCAGGAGCTATTTCTGAGCAGACAGCCAGGAGTAACCCCTGAGCACCGCCGGGTGTGACCCAAAAACCAAAAAAAAAGAAATACTGGTAGGTTTCTTGATTAAACTGTACTTGTTCTTCATTTAAATTTTATATTTGCTCCCATTTTTTTTTTTACTTTAAAATGAGATATGTCACTGTGTATAGAATTTTGTTCATAGCTTCTGTTTAAACTATAATCCAGCATTTCTACAGTCTGAGGATCTGTTTAAAAAGTTTGAGGTTGCCTGTCTAGATCTTAGCCCTGATGGTGGGTCCAATGAAAACTGTCCTAGCCCCTCTGCTTCAGGCTGAGCACTGTAGAATTAAAATATAAAATATAGGGGGCCGGAGAGATAGCATGGAGGTAAGGCGTTTGCCTTGTATGCAGAAGGATGGTGGTTCGAATCTCGACATCCCGTATGGTTCCCCCCTCCCCCCCTCAGCCTGCCAGGAGCGATCTCTGAGTGTAGAGCCAGGAGTAACCCCTAAGCGCTGCTGGGTGTGACCCCAATACCAAAAATAAATAAATAATAAAAAATAAATAAATAAAATAAAATCTAAAATCTAAAGTCCACGTCTTGAGGAAGGCTGCCCCAGGCACCGTGTTTCCAACCCCTCAGGCTGGCGGGTCTGATGAAGCAAGGTAACAGCAAAGAAACAATTCACAAACACTCAGAAAAGATTTTCATTGGAGTCAGCTCGCTTTATTCCTCACGGCCTCTTCTCTGCCGTGAGTCTTTCTGCCATCTGCTTTCTTTGCTGAGCTCTCCCGGACCTGGCTTCTAAGCCATGTGTTTACTTTCTCCTCCAAAGCCAGCATTCTTCATTATTATCCAGAACCCCACCCAGCAGGGTGGGGGAAGGCCCTGTGATCCAGGTGTGGTTCTACATACTAACAGAAGAGGTTAGGAAAACAGGAAGTTGGTGGGAGGTGCACCTTACGGAGTCTCATGACCACTTGCAGCATGTGTCCCTCCGAGATGTTGAGGAAATTCATGGTCCCCCACACCCTGGAGAGCAAGAACTCTGTTGGGAGGGCCTGGAAGCTAGCCCTGACTCCCCCGATGGCCCGGAGCTTGTGCCGTGGAATTCAAAGGGGGGCATGTGGTGTGCCCTGGTTAACCCTGTCCCAAGTGTGCGTGGGGAGGCCCTTGCCTCTGTCCAGCTTCTGACCCCCTCTCCTCCCCCTCTCCTCCCCCACCTCTTCCTCCCCCTCTTCCTCCTTTTCCTTCTCCTCAATTTCTTCCTCCTTCACCACCTCTTCCTCTTTAACCCTCTTCCTCTTCTTCCTTCCTTTTCCTCCTCTTCTTCCTTCTCCTCTTCTTCCTCCACCACCTCCTCCTCCTCCTCCTTCTTTTTTTTTTTGGTTTTTGGGTTACACCCAGAAGCACTCAGGGGTTACTCCTAGGTCTGTGCTCAGAAATCGCTCCTGGCAGGCTTGGGCGACCATATGGGATGCTGGGATTCGAGCCACCTTCTGTCCTGGATTGGCTGAGTGCAAGGCAAACCACACTACCGTGCTATTGCTCTGGCCCCCTTCCTCATCCTTTCTTTCCCTCCACCTCCTCCTCTTCTCCTCTTCCTCCTCCTCCTCCTCCTTCTTCTCCACTTCGTTCTTCATTTTTGAACCATATTCAGCAATGCTCAGGGCTTGCTCCATAGGCTTCAGAGACCCTATGGGATGCCAGGGGTCCAACTTTGGTCCCCACATGCAATGCAAACACCCTCCCTGCTGCACTATCCCTGGGGCCCAAAGTTGCTTTTTAATAAAGAACTGAACTCAGCCCTCTTTGCTTCCCTTCTCCTGGGTCCTCCAAAGCCTTGAGGAGACTCCAGGCATGTCTGCTGTGGCTGGCATGTGCACCCCGTGTTATGTGCACGCGGGTGGGGGCCCTGGAGAAGACTCCCTCTGATGTGCTCACCTGTCCCACAGAGACCAAGAAGGTGCTGTGTGTGCTGCTGGGCCTGGGTGCGGTGCTGGTGGCTGTGGCGCTGGCCGCAGTGCTGCTGTGGAACTTCTGTGAGTGTTGGGACAGGTTGGGGGGTGGTGGTGAGAAGGCCCATGGCGTGAGTCCCAGGTCCCTGGGACCATTGCCTGGCCAGAGGTGCCCACCGGCTCTGGGGGTGGGGTGGGCCTGAGGACGAGAATCTGGTCCTGCCTCTGCCTCGCCTGTCCTGTCCTGTTCAGTCCTGTCCTGTCCTCTGAGCACTGCTGGCTGTAAAAAGGCCCCTGGTAGGAAGGCCTGAAGGTCTTGCTGCCCTTGCTGGGGGTGTGCGGGGGCCTCCGCAGCCTCTCAGTGATCTCTCCTGTGGGCAGTGGAGAGCAGCTGCTCTATGCGAGGGATGGAGTGTGGCTCCTCCAACATCTGCGTCAGCCCCTCCCATTGGTGCGATGGCGTCCTGCACTGTCCCGAGGGCGAGGATGAGAACCGTTGTGGTGAGTAGGGTGGCCTGGTGGGCTGGGCCAAGCCAGGGACGGGTGGGGCCTGTACTGGGATGGGCGGAGCCAGAGTAATGTGGGCAAGCCCAGGACGGGATAGGTGGGTCTGGACAGGAATGGGTGTGGCCATGGCATAGATGGGTGGAGCCTGGGCAGGGCTAGGTGGGTCCAGCAGGGTCCTCAAACTTTCTAAACAGGGGCCAGTTCACTGTCCCTCAGACCATTGGAGGGTCTGACTCTAGTAAAAACAAAGCTTAGGAACGAATTCTTATGCACACTGCATAGATCTTATTTTGCAATGAAGAAACAAAACAGATACAAATACAATATGTGGCCCACTGGATGGTGGGATGGGCTGGGTAATGTGTGTGTGGCCAGGACAGGATAGGCGGGGCCTGGGCAGGAATGGGTGTGGCCATGGCTCGGGTAGGTGGGACCTGGTGGAGGTCTGGGCCTGGATGGGCGGGGTTTGAACAGGAGTGGGTGTGGTCAGAGGAATGTGGGTGTGTCCCTGGCATGGATGGGCGGAGCCTGGGCAGGGTTAGTTGGGCCCAGGTTATAGTGGGTGGGGTCAAGCAGAGGAGGGTAGGGCTGTGAATGTGTGTGAGGCCAGGGCAAGATAGGCAGGACCTGGGCAGGAATGGGTGTGGCCATGGCTGTAGTAGGTGGGACCTGGTGAAGGTCTGGCATGGATGGGCGGGGTCTGAATAGGAATGGATGTGGCCAGAGCAATGTGGGTGGGACATGGGCATGGATGGGTGGGACCAGGGCAGTCGTGGGCAGGGTCTGGGTATGAAGTAATGGAACTGAGCAGGGATGGGTGGGACCAGGAAAGGTGGGCGGGATTGAACATGGATGGGTGGGATCGGACAGGGTTGGGTGTGGCCAGGTCAGAAGTGGGGTCCCTGGGATCATCCTGGGTAGGACTTGGGCAGAGATCGGTAGAGCCTGTCGGGTGGGTGAGGCCTACACCTTCTTCAGGCCTTCTCCAGCATTTGGGCATTTATCATGCCTCAAGCCCATTTGCATGGGGGTTGCTCTGGCATTGGTGTTCATGGGCAGGTAGGGGCACCTCAAGCCCTGTCCCCTGTGGCCTGGAGCACCTCGGACCTGAGAGTGAACTCCCAGTGACCCCAGTGACTCTCCCTTGCTGCAGTCCGACTGTATGGACCCAACTTCATCTTGCAAGTGTACTCGGCCCAGAGGAAGTCTTGGTCTCCCGTGTGCCAGGAGGACTGGAAGGAGAGCTATGGGCAGGCTGCGTGCCAGGACATGGGCTACTGGTGAGTGAGCCCAGTGGTCTTAGGGCGCAGGGGCAGGGCCAGGCGGGTCCCTCTGCTTCCCCCAGCAATGCGTGCATAGGACACCCAGGGCAACTGACCCCTTCTAGTGCTGGCCCAGGACCCTGTGGGCCTGAGACGTTGCACCCCTGCTTGGCTCTGTCTGGCTCAGTGCTTTCAGCTTACAGCCAAAGGCTCTTACTTCCTCCCCATGTTCCCAAACTCCCAGTGCTCAGTGCTCATTGCCAGGGGCCTTGGGGTGAGTAGGGAGGGCTGGGGCATTCATTTAGCAGGGACATAGGTGCCCCCACCTCACTGGTGTGTATTTAGAAAATTAAAGGTGTGGTGGTGCTATGGCACGGTGGGGAGGCATCTGCCTTGCATGTGGCTGAATCAGGTTTGATCCCTAGCATCTCGGGGTCCCCTGAGCCTGCCAGGTGTGATCCCGAGCACAGAGCCAGGAGTAACCCCTGAGCACTTCCTATGTGGCCCAACGACAACAAAAAGAATTCAAGTGGGGAGGAATGAGGGTGTTCCTTTCTAAGGCTTCCAGTGACCCCAAGAGTGCACACCACCTCTTCCTGGGGGTGTATTTCTTCACGTGCCTACTGGCTGCTCTCCTATGCCCATTTCCCACCTGAGCCAGAAGTCAGCCTTGGCACCAGCAGACATTTCCCCAGGTCGCCCTGAACTGTGAGCTGGATACAGTCAGACTTGGCAGGACCTGTTGGGATTTCCACAGTCCTTGTTCCGACCCAGCTCAGTGTGGCACCTGCTTGAGGGCAGACTTGGCCCTGGATAGACAGGTTTGGTTTGGTTTGGTTTGGTTCTGCCAAGAGCACTTGAATGGATATAGCATTCCCCCCAAGACGTCTAGGAGGGAAATCGATGGGTGTGCAGGTGGGATGCTGATTTTTTCAGGGCACACCCCCTCCCCCCAACCATTCTCTTACAAGATGCAACCCTCTGTGTTCCCAGGAACAGCTTCTATTCCAGCCAAGGCGTCAAGGATGACAGCGGAGCCACGAGCTTCTTGAAATTGAACCGGAGCGCTGGCAATGTGGACCTATACAAGAAGCTCTACCACAGGTCTGTGGGCGCTTTTCTCTTCACTAAAATCAACCTGTAGAGCTCATTTGAGGGGTGGGGGCTGCTCCC
This sequence comes from Suncus etruscus, assembly GCF_024139225.1. Classification (NCBI taxonomy): domain Eukaryota; kingdom Metazoa; phylum Chordata; class Mammalia; order Eulipotyphla; family Soricidae; genus Suncus; species Suncus etruscus. The sequence continues at coordinate 97,293,388 of NC_064860.1, read as the reverse complement.
CTGAGCAGCGTGTTCTGGGCCAGGCTGAATTTTTCCTGTCGCATCAGGAGGACAATAAACTAACCGGAGACTCCTACTGAGAAGCTCTGACTTATTCTTCCTTAGAATGTGACCTAATGAGGCCACTAGGTATAAACAATAATTAAAAAAAAAAAAAGTGTGGTTGAGAAAAAGTTTTACTGGAAATAAATCAGCGAGCTAAGAGCTCCAACTCCTGTACTCCAAGGATCCATCTGGTCTGTTTGGTCTGTAGATATGTTATTTTTTTCCCCTCTAAGCATCATGTTACCTTGCGTTGCCTGTGGCTACATGTTCCTCCTCCGGGCTTGTCCTATTTGTACATATGATGCCACACACGTCGGCCAATCACTCACTCGCGTTTGGCAAAGTCCCTCAGAAATGTTTCTGAATGCCCACACTTAACCTACACCATAAATTTTTATAGGGCTCTGAGTCATAGAGGTAAACTTTCATTTAAGCAATTCCTTCCTGCTGGGCTTTTAGATTGCTTCATCAACTGCTATGCTGAACCGCCACCCTCCCTGGACTTGTGTGATTCATTCTTTCTACTCCTTTTTCTATTGAAAGCACCAGGACTGTCAGTAATACTGTGAATGACTAGGTTACCTACAGACATACAGCCTTCCTCCACCCTGGTTTCTCTTCCCCGCGCCATTTTCTCTGGGTCTCCCTCCATCCTCGCTCCATCCTTCACCCCTTCCTTACTTCAAAAGAGAACCAGAAGACATATATATATATATATATATATATATATATATATATATATATTTTTAGTTTTTAGGAAGGGCAGGTGATAGACTGATTAGCAGTGGGATTGATCAATAAATTCTTCCCTGGGATGCCCCCCCCCCCAATCTGTAAACCATAGGTTAATAAGTGAAGGTTCAATTGTCCTTATCTTAGAGCCTTAGAAAAGACAAGATAAGAACAATTGTCTCTTCACAGCAGAGCTACTGTTAATTCAGCCCCCAAAATACTTTGGGGGTAATTCTTTGGGACCAGTTTCCACCCCCATCATCAGTTTTTCTTTCTTTTCCATGGAAGTTGCATCTAATCGGGAGGTTTTCCTAGAGGTGGTGTGGGGATCTGGATGGGAGAAATCGGTTTAATGTGGCAAGAGATATCAGCCCTTTCTCCCTTTTCATGGAGATTCTAGTATAATGGGAAGATATTTTTCTTAAGTGAGAAATATCTAGTCGCCAACTAAATCTGGCTGCTTCTTGCTGAATCAGTTTATTATGTAGAGTCCAGGGTCGGGTAGGGCAAGTGGCCTAGAACAAGCGTACCCAGTAAAGGAAATAAATATTTTTGTAACTTCCTGTCACTCTCCCATCGTGGCCCTCCCTTTAGAGTCACTTTTCTCTCAAGATCCATTTTTGGGGGTGGGGACTGCAACAGTAGCACAGTGGTAAGGGAGTTTGCCTTGCATGTGGCTGACCCGGGTATGATCCCCAGCATCCCATAAGGTTGGGAGCCTGTCAGGAGTGATTCTGAGTGCAGAGCTAGGAGTAGCCCCAGAGTTTGGCTTCTTTACAGTCCCACCGTTGGCATTTCTTGAGAAGCTCTGTACCTCAGAAAAGGTTTCATCTCATTTCTTCAAAGTCTATTTCAGTTCACTTATAGAGTTGCCTCTGAATTCCTGATGCAGAGGCTGGAAAGATAATACAACAGGTAAAGTGTTAGGGTTCAGAGTTGAAGTATGAGATCTCTCTATTGAAATAAAGCAAAGCAAGCTTTATTCCATCTATCAACAAGTATAAAATGACTGACCTATCAGGGCCACCTCCATCAGGGGACGACCCCTTGAGGGTCACAAGCCTGGTTATATAGGACTAAAAGGAAGAAGTCTTGACCTTTACTTTAAGATTGACTGTTGTTGGGGCCAGAGAGATAGCATGGAGGTAGGGCGTTTGCCTTGTATGCAGAAGGACGGTGGTTCGAATCCCATATGGTCCCCGAGCCTGCCAGGAGCGATTTCTGAGCGTGGAGCCAGGAGGAACCCCTGAGTGCTGCCGGGTGTGACCCAAAAACAAAACAAAAACAAACAAACAAAAAAAGATTGGCTGTTGTGGCCAGAGCGATAACACAGTGGTAGAACATTTGCCTTGCAAGTAGCTGACCTAGAACCAATGGTGGTTCAATTCTCGGCATCCCATATGGTCCCCTGTGCCTGCCAGGAGCGATTTCTGAGCACAGAGCCAGGAATAACCCCTGAGCACCACCAGGTGTGGCCCAAAAACCAAAAAAAAAAAAAAAAAAAAAAAAAAAAAAAAAAAAAATTGGCTGTTGTCTAGGTATTTCTAGGGTGTTTCATCATGTCCTTTGATGGCTAGATGTCTAGGGTGGTATATTATGGTTTTTAGGACCTTGGAGTCTGCGTCACTGTTGTTGGGGTAGAAACTTACCCTTAAATGGAAACAGCCTTGTTAGCCTTAAGTGGAAACTTAACTTTGGGTTGACAAAATGTATCATATTTGCCAGCGTATAAGACGACCGGGCATATAAGACGACCTCTAATTTTACAGTTAAAAACATAGGTTTAGGGCCCGGAGAGATAGCACAGCGGTGTTCGCCTTGCAAGCAGCGGATCCAGGACCAAAGGTGGTTGGTTCGAATCCCGGTGTCCCATATGGTCCCCTGTGCCTGCCAGGAGCTATTTCTGAGCAGACAGCCAGGAGTAGCCCCTGAGCATCGCCAGGTGTGGCCCAAAAAACAAAAAAACAAAAACAAAACAAACAAAAAAAACCCCATAGGTTTAGGCCTATATTCACTGTATCAGACAGAACGTTCCTGTGCTGCAACTGTATGTACCACAGTGAGCCAATCACAACAAGCAAAGGTCCAGAAGTTCTACTGTCATAGACTTCCTCTCTGACTCTGGCCAATCTGGGCAGGCTTTTGACAGTGTAGGTTCGGGTTCAGAACATTGTCTAATTCGCATGCATCAAAAGCCTGCTTGGATTGACTGAGTCAGAGAGGTGGTCCGGGCAACCTGGCAGTGATTGGTGCAGGATGGAGTTGGAAAATTCGTTTTGTGGCAATATTCAGACAATTTTCGTTTAGCGGCATATTGAAACATTTTTCGGGATATACTCGGTGTATAAGACCACCCCCGATTTTCGGTTGACTATTTTTTTGTTTCAAAAGTCGTCTTATATGCCGGAAAATACGGTAGTCTCTTGCTCCAGGTTTCACACCTGCCAGGAGTGATTCCTGAGCACAGAGCCTGGAGGAACCTGAGTACCTGTAGGTGTGACTCAAAAGAAAAAAATACAAACAAAAAAGAGATACAGGTTAAGGTCCAGAGTGATAGTACAGAGGGGAGGATGTTTGCCTTGCACGTGGCCGACTCAGATTTGATCCCCAGTATCCCATATGGTCGCTCAAGCATCACCAGGAGTGATTCCTGAGTGCAAAGCCAGGAGTAAGTCCGAAGAACAGCTAGGAGCTAGGTGAACCCCCATTCACACACACACACACACACACACACACACACACACACACACACACCACATACACACACCCCACATGCACACACCCTAACTTGTTGATGCAGAGTTAGAGATGAAAATAGGGGCAACTAAAAGGTCTTCATTCTTTCAGTTGAAACTGAACATCCAGTTCAAAGTTCTGAGAACAGCAGGATTTAGATCCAGTTGTCAGCTCTCTGTTTCCAGAGTCACCGAGAGGAGCCCTGAGTTGTTCCTTAGTGGAGTCAACGAGAAAAGCCGGAAAGGCGAGTTGGGAAAGGCAGCAGCACAGAGAATGTCAACTGGGCCATTCCAGTGGGCAAGGAAAAAGTGAAGATTTACTTGTGCTTGCTTGTTTGGGTTAGGGTTAGGTTAGGGTTAGGATTAGCGCTGTTTGGGAGTTTGAGAGAAGCTTGCCTAATTGTCCTCGGGAGCTTCTTCCAGTTATGTCTGAGGGTCAGACCTAATTACCCCAAAGTTAAAAAAAAAACTCTGAAAAGGATTAAGGGGACTAGAATCTGATCTCCACGAAAGGACTTGGTACTGGACCACTTTTCTCTCCACCCTAGGCCTTACCGCTATGCCACCAGATAATAACAGTCACAGATTCAGTGTCTTAATCAAGGTGGCCAGTTAGTTTGCACCAGCGTAGCCAAGACAGATGCAGCCACAGAGGCTCTTTTGACTTGCTTTCCTGGAAATTTTTCATGAAGGAATTTTAGAATGAGATTTTTAATTGTTTTTAGGGAGTCGGTGTCCTGATACTTGTTTATTTCTCCAAATCCATCTTCTCTGGCCAATACTGTCCCGCCAGGACCCTGGGTTCCTCAAATAAGTGAATCCTGGGTGAATCAGTAGATTTATGAATGAGTAGGTAGATCCTGGTAGATCTTTTAAAAATAATTTTTATTATGACCAATGTGAATTACAAGTCTTTCACAATTATATTTAAGGTACATGTAGTGACAGCGAATTAGGGCCATTCCCACCACCAGTGTTGTCCTCCCTCCACCCCTGTTCCCAGCATGCATCCCAAACTTCCCCCCCATTTACCCCCTGGACTGCTAGTGTAACAGGTCCCCTTTGTGTATAGCTTGTTGTGATTGGGTATCTTGATTCTGTTGTCACTGACTTTGGGTTTGGTGTTTAGTTCTGTTCATTTTTTATTTTCACTCAATGTTCATGCGACTCTTTGCTCCTGGTACCACCCACTTCACCCCACGCCCACCCTCAATTTATGAGTCAGAACAAGAGAATTCAAGTTCTGTGGTTCTGTTGGGAAAAAAAGCAAGTTGGGAGGAGTCCATTTAGAAGCTACCAATATCAACTTAAAAAAAGAAAGGGGGAAAATGACGAAAAAACACAATAGTAACAAAAACTAACAACAAAACAATAACAACAAGAAAGAAAAAATAGCCAGCAAGATAGCATGGAGATAAGGCGTTTGCCTTTCATGCAGAAGGACAGTGGTTCAAACCCCAGCACCCCATATGGTCCCCAGTGCGTGCCAAGGGCGATTTCTGAGCGAAGAGCAGGAGGAACCCCTGAGCGCTGCCGGGTGTGACCCAAAAACCAAAAAAAAAAAAAGAAGGAAGGAAAGAAAGAAAGAATGAAAGAAGGAAGGAAGGAAGGAAGGAAGGGAAGGAAGGAAGGAAGGAAGGAAAGGAAGGAAAGGAAGGAAGGAAGGAAGGAAGGAAGGAAAGGAAAGAAGGAAGGAAGGAAGGAAAGGAAGGAAGGAAGGAAGAAGGAAGGAAGGAAGGAAGGAAGGAAGAAAAGGAAGGAAGGAAGGTAGGAAGAAGGAAGGAAGGAAGGAAAGGAAGGAAGGAAAGGAAGGAAGGAAAGGAAGGAAGGAAAGGAAGGAAGGAAAGGAAGGAAGGAAGGAAGGAAGGAAGGAAGGAAGAATATCCTGGCAGATTTTGAGAGTCACATAGAGTCAGGTAGATTCCAAAGACCTTAGTACATCCTGGTAGAATTGGGGGACCCGGAGCGAACATACGATAAGACAGTTTTTTTCTCTGTGATTTTTGGGTCTCTCAGTGGTTCTCAGGGCTTATTTCTGGCTCTGCTCAGGGCATACTTCTAGTGAGGTTCAGGGGACCATATCAGATGCCAGGATCGATCCTGGTTGACTGCATGCAAGGCAAATGCCAGCTATACTATCGCTCCGGTTCCCACAAGGCCATCATTCTGTCTTCCAATGAATTAATGAGTTAGTCTTGAACATTTTTCCAGTTTCAAATTTCAATATGGTAAATATTGATGGTCTAAATTTGCATAGATGAAATCTATGTGGGCCCCCTGTAAGGCTCTTGAGTCTAAGAGGTGGAAAGAAAAGACCTGGATACATGCTGCTCTGTGTCTCTGTTCCTGTTGTTCCTAGGGTCACCTTAACTACTCCTTGAGTTTTTATTCTGAACCAAACTAGCTTTATTTTTTTTTAAGGAAGGATAAGAATATTACTTCTCTTTCCCAGATAATGTTGGGGACTGGGGGAGCAGCTAGTTGAGGCATGTCTATTATAGGACATGCCTGTCCATTGTAAGACATGTCTGTCTGTTGTATTGGATGAGCAAAACTAATGATGCAGCATTTTTATTGTCACACCTACCACTTTTATATCTTTAAATAATGTTTATTAATTTTTTTTTTTTTGGTTTTGTGTCACACCCAGCTTTGCTCAGGGGTTACTCCTGGCTCTGAACTCAGAAATCACTCCTGGCAGGCTCGGGAGACCATATGGGGTGCTGGGATTCGAACCAATGACCTTCTGCATGAAAGGCAAATGCCTTACCTCCATGCTATCTCTCCGCCCCCAGTGTTTATTAATTTAATTTGGAATACTGCTTTCAAGCACAGAAATGCAAGTAGAGAAACTTAACATTATGTCTAGTCAGCAGTGCTTTTGTATTCTATCTTAGAAATTGTTCAGGTGGGCTGGAGTAATAGCACAGCAATAGGGCATTTGCCTTGCACACAGCCAATCTAGGTTCGATCCCCAGCATCTCATATAGCCCCTAAGTCTGCCAGGAGTAATTTCTCGGTGCAGAACTAAGAAAAACCCTTGAGACCTGCAGGGTGTGCCCTCCAAACAAAACAGAACAAAACAAAACAAGCAAACACTCATATTGTCCATGTTTATAAAAACACAAACACTTGGAGTTCATTGCAAACTAGTTCTCTACTTTGGGTTTGAGAAGTTTCTCATTTTTATTTTTGAAATCAAAGCCTTGTTTGCTAGGCAAAGTTAGTTGTATCCTGCCTGAGAGATCTGTTGCTGTTCAGTTGTTATTGAGACCAAGCTCCCAAGTCCACCTCTAGTCAGCAAGAGAGAAAACAAATACAAACTTAAATCCCATCTCATAATTTTCCCTTTCTGAAGGTCCCAAAAGATAGAGACCAAAAACTTCTAGGCTGAATGAGTTTTCTTACTGGAGTTTGGAGTTCCTATTCCCTAAGCAGCCCAATTCCATTCCTTCTTTCAATCTGTATGTTTTGAGGGTTTGGTTTGGGTGGCCGAAGTTGAAACTGGGCCACACTCCAACTCTGTGCTCTGGCTCTCTCCTGGCACTGTCCAAACACCATGAAGCACTGGGCTCCAACCTTGACCTCCTGTGTGTAAACAAAGCCTTTGCTCTATCCCTTAAGCCTGTGGTTGTCATTGTATCCGGGGTGAAATTTCATGCCTTAGTGGCCACTGACTGCCCAAGTTTTGGCCTTTCGAGACTTGCTTTAATAGGGGCCAGAGTGATAGCACAGCAGTAGGGCATTTGCCTTGCATGCAGCTGAACAAGGATGAACGGTGGTTCGAATCCCAGCATCCCATATGATCCCTCAAGCCTGCCAGGAGCGATATCTGAGCCTAAAGCCAGGAGTAACCCCTGAAGGCAGCTGGGTGTGGCCCAAAACAAAAACAAACAAATAACCAAACCAAACCAAACCAAAACAAAAGACTTGTTTAAAATAATGAAGGCTGGGAGGCAAAACACAAAACCTCCTTGGAACCCAGAGTCACATGTACACAGAACACATGAAGGAACAAAGAGTGTGTGAAAATGTATGGGAAATACAGTCCTAATGTAGCTTCTTTGGGAGTGTGAGGGTTGCGGGGCCATCAGCAGAACTCCCAGCCAGCTCAGAGAGGTGTCTCTGAGGCCCTGGGCACTTCGAGCAGGTCTCCACATTGCCTGTCTCTCCAGCCAGGATCCAGCCCGAGCTGTTTTTTAACTAGCTGAAAACAGCAGAACACGGTGATGTCCATGTTAGATGGACTCTGACCTGCAGAGTCCTCAGGGGTGGCAGGGAACTTCTAGGTCAGAATGTCCCTTTCTCATCTTGGGAAAAGAACTAACATGTATCGCCATGTGGCACTCGAGTGGACTCATAGAGTTGGCTCAAGACCCACATTATTCCCCATTCTTTTTTTTTTTTTTTTGGTTTTTGGGTCACACCCGGCAGCGCTCAGGGGTTACTCCTGGCTCTGTGCTCAGAAATCGCCCCTGGCAGGCACGGGGGACCCTATGGGATGCCGGGAATCGAACCACCAAACTTCTGCATGCAAAGCAAATGCCCTACCTCCATGCTATCTCTCCGGTCCCATTTATTCCCCATTATTCCTCATTCTGAGTGTTCATAGAATCACCCCAAGTCCACATGATAACGGAGCCCAGACAGAGATGGAAAGGAAGGGGGATTCCTTTTTTTTTTCCCTTTTAGATGTTTAAAAATTACTTTATTTAAATACTGCAATTTACAAGGTTGTTCATAATACAGTTTATTTTTGACAGCTACAAAGCTGTTCATGATTGAGTTTCAGTCACACCCTTCACCAGTGCACATTTCCCCACACCAATGTCCCTACTTTCCCTCCTGCGCTACCACTACTCTCTCACCTGCCTGCTTCTGGAACAGTCATCTCTCTCTCTCTCTCTCTCTCTCTCTCTCTCTCTCTCTCTCTCTCTCTCTCTCTCTCTCTCTCTCCTTCTCCCCTGTAGACACTGTGGTTTGCACTATTGTTCCTGAAGGGGTACCATGCCTATCACTTTCCCTCCTTTCAGCACCCAGTTCCTATCCAGAGCGATCATTCCCATCTCTCATTGTTGTAATAATCCCTCTATCCTAACTGCACTTCCTGTTCTTTGTGGTAAACTTCCATGTATAGACTGGTCTGGAAAGGAGAGTTCTTGGGTCTGTACCCCAAAGCAATGTTCCCTCCCCTTCACAGAAGTGAGGTGAGAGGTGGCTGCTCCAGGATGGGAAAGAGAAGGGACAGTCCCCAGAGTGAAGAGACCTAAGGAGCTTACTTAGAATTCGCCAGCCTGACCCCATTCCCTGTAGCAGAATTGCTTTCTGGCTGGCTTTTCAAAGCACAGCCATGAAGGTGCAGTGCTGCAGCGGTTCCACCAAGGGACATGGCATTGGGTGGACAAAGAACTTTCTTGGCAACTTGATGTTAGAGGATCTTCAAAGCAACTGCCTTTATTTATTTAGTTATTTATTATTAAGCTTTGTGTTTGGGTCACACCCTGCAGTGCTCAGGAGCTAATCCTGACTCTATTCTTAGGGTTCTTTCCTGACAGTGCTCAGGGATCTGAGCACCAACTTGGGTTGGCCACATGTAAAGCAAAAAGCCCTCCCAACTGGGCTATGGATCTGCCCTCCAGCCTCTTTCTGAAATACTGTTTATTTATTTTAATTTTATTGGAATCATTGTGATTTACAAAGTCCTTCATAGTTGTGTTTCAGACTTACAATGAACCAGGGCTAATCCCACCACCAATGTCGACCTTCCTCCACCAATGTCCCCCAACTGTATCCCATGCCACCCCTTTGCCTCCTAGCCTGCCAGTTTAACAGGCCCATTTTAAGTTTACATTGTTAAAGTCTGGGTCTCTTGATTCCCTTGTTGTTGCCTTGGCTTGAATACTTAATTCTGTGCACCGTTGCACCCGAGACCACTTGATCCCTGGTCCCCATCCTTTCATATTTGTGTTTCTCCTCTCCTACTCAGTTTCTTTCCTTCTCCTCACTATACTTTATAAATGCTATTTTGTGTGAGATTTCTTCTATCAAGGTCTGGGATAACATTAAATTCAGCTGTAGAGGTCTTGACTTCCCAGAGAGAGCTGTGCCTTCTCTGAGCCACAGGGCCACCAGGGACCAACAGAGATGTCTCCAGATGACCAGCTCATGCAGGTTTCTGGGTTTGGCCATCTCCAGGATCCAATATCCTGCCCTCCAGGAAACATTGTCTGAGATGGTCACACTTGGGTGTACTCAAGGCTTACTCCTGGATTTGTGTTGAGGGATCATTCTTGGCTGTGCTCAGGGCACCTTTTGTTCCCAGCAGAGGGACAGCCAGTCCTCAGCCCTGAGTCTTTGAACAGATAAGGCATGCCACAATGGTGGTTGGCATTCTGGGTCCGGAAAGAGTGGTGAGCTAAGCTTATCCCATATGCTCCAATCCCCTCACTGACAGCCAGCAGATAGGACACTTCACTGCGAACCTGAGGAATGACACTGGATCCAGGAACAAACCCATGTGCCTCATGGCTGAGTTGAAATTCCAGGTTCAACTCACAGATCCAGGAGGTTTGTGGTGTCCTTGCTAGCTGAGCACACAGCAGTTCAGAAGACGCAGTGTCCCTTATCTGGGTGTCTCCATGGCTCTCTGCTCCCCATCTTTCCCACTTAGATTATTTCCAACTCTCACTCTGCCTCCAGGAGCCAGGCGTTGCCCACCTATTCTGTGAGGGGAAGGCAGGAAGCAGATGATATTACTGGTAGCAAATAGTGAAAGTGCCCAGAACTGACTTCCTGGCTGTTCTTGGGAATGTTGCGAAGCAAGTGAGGTGGAGTGGGCTGATGGCCAGGTGTGCCCCATAAAAACAACTAAGCTGGGACTCACTCAAAGTCAGAGTCCCCATTGCCTGGATGGTGGAGGTGCTGATGGTGGCAGCCTTTCTTTCTTAGAGTCTCAGTTTTGGGCAGAGGTGGGGTGAGGGGATGGCAGGGAGTGCAGTTCTAGTATAGGCCAACAGGTGACAGTACTGAAAGGTCCAGTTCCAGTGTAGGCCAGCAGGTGGTGGTGTTGAGCGTGCAGTCCCATTGTTGACCCGCAGGTGGCAGTGTTTGGAGGCGCAGTCCCTGTGTTGGCCAGCAGGTGGAAGTACCAAATGGTTCAGTTCCAATGTTGGCCAGCAGGCAGCACTGTTAAGCGTGCAGTCCCTTTGTTGACCCGCAGGTGGCAGTGCTGGGAGGCGCAGTCCCTGTGTTGGCCAGAAGGAGGCAGTACACAAAGGTGCGGTTCCAGTGTTGGCCATCAGGCGGCGCTGTTAAGCGTGCAGTCCCTTTGTTGACCCGCAGGTGGCAGTGCTGGGAGGCGCAGTCCCTGTGTTGGCCAGAAGGAGGCAGTACACAAAGGTGCGGTTCCAGTGTTGGCCATCAGGCGGCGCTGTTGAGCGTGCAGTCCCTTTGTTGACCCGCAGTTGGCAGTGCTGGGAGGCGCAGTCCCTGTGTTGACCAGCAGGTGACAGTACCGAGAGGTGCATTACCAGTGTTGGCCAGCAGGCGGCGCTGTTGAACGTGCAGTCCCTTTGTTGACCCGCAGGTGGCAGTGCTGGGAGGCGCAGTCTCTGTGTTGGCCAGCAGAGGGGGCCGCTGGAAGGCCAGGGGCAGTTGTGTGGTCCATGCTGTGTGCTTGCAGCTGTCAAGGCTGGTTCTGACATTCAGCCTCAATCAATGGAGTCAGACTGATGTCTGAAACGTGTGTTCTGGAATCGTCATTCTCTGCACATGCTAAGAAGGTTCTGGGGCGCACACTTGGGTCTGGGTGCAGGAGTTCACATGATGGGGATGAGTCATGCCACAGCTGTGGGTGCCTGTCACTTTCTCCAGAGCACCATCGTGTCTCTTCTCAGCAAGGAACTCTTTTTTTATAATTATCTTTATTTAAACACCATGATTACAAATATGATTATAGTTGTATGATTACAGTCATGTAAAGAACACCCCCCCTTCACCGGTGCAACATTCCCACCAATTTCCCAGATCTCCCTCCTCCCCACCCCCCCCCCCACGCCTGTACTCAACACAGGCTTTCTACTTCCCTCATTCATTCACATTGTTAGGATAGTTTTCAGTGTAGTCATCTCTCCAACTGCACTCATCACTCTATGTGATGAGCTTCATGTCCTGAGCTGCACCTACCAGCCCTCATCTCTCTTGTCTCTGAGATACTGTTAAAAATGTCCTTCATTTTTCTTAAAGCCCATAGATGAGTGAAACCATTCTGCGTCTTTCTCTCTCCCTCTGACTTACTTCACTCAACATAATAGATTCCATGTACATCCATGTATAGGAAAATTTCATGACTTCATCTCTCCTGACGGCTGCATAGTATTCCACTGTGTATATGTACCACAGTTTCTTTAGCCACTCATCTGTTGAAGGCCATCTTGGTTGTTTCCAGAGCCTGGCTATTGTAAATAATGCTGCAATGAATATAGGTGTAAGGAAGGGGTTTTTGTATTGTATTTTTGTGTTCCTCTGGTATATTCCTAGGAGTGAGATAGCTGGATCGTATGGGAGCTCAATTTCCAGTTTGTAGAGGAATCTCCATATCACTTTCCATAAAAGTTGTACTAGACGACATTCCCACTGGCAGTGAAAAAGCAAGGAACTCTTTTTTTTTTTTTTTGTGGTTTTTGGGTCACACCCGGCAGTGCTCAGGGGTTACTCCTGGCTCCATGCTCAGAAATTGCTCCTGGCAGGCACGGGGGACCATATGGGACGCCGGGATTCGAACCGATGACCTTCTGCATGAAAGGCAAATGTCTTACCTCCATGCTATCTCTCCGGCCCGGAACTCTTGTTGAGGTCCCAGACACACCCACCGTCTTACCACCTGGGAGATCCACGAGTGATTTCAAGTGCCCTGAAAGAAAACATGAGCTTTGTGCTTGGATTCTGACCCCACTGCCCACTGTGAGCCTCCAGAGGGAAAGAATCCCTGGCCCAGAGAGGCTGGGCTATTTTCCCCAAGATTGCACAGTGGGGAATATGCACTTGGGACTCCGAGTCAGATCTGCTCTGTCCCCTCTTTTCGGTCCTTGGGATCCTGAGATAGTCCTCTATGTGGGGAGGAGTCTGTTTGGAGAGTGCTAGTGAGAACTTAGGTAGGAGGAGGGACTCATTTCTGTGTCTGATGGATGCTCTCCTTCCATAGTGATGCCTGCGAGATGAAGAAGGTGGTCTCCTTGCGCTGCATAGGTGAGTGATGCCTGCATTTCCATTTTCTTCTCAGCAGGGGACATACAGTCCCTCAAGGAATGCATTCCTGTATTTGGGGTAAGAAGGAGGCAGGATGTCCCTGGTCTCATTCCTGGCTCTGCTGTGAGTTCATGGTGTGAACTTGAATGAAACTTTAAACTCCTTCAGCATCAAGTTCAAGAAGCGGCAGTGCTGGGAGATAGGGGTTTGTGGTCCCTGGAGCCAAGCAGAACTGAGTAATGGGTTCCCAAAACTATAAAACCAGGGGTTGGAGTGATAGGACTTCAGATAGGGTGTTTGCTTTGCACATGGCTGACCCAGGATTGATCCCCAGTAACTCCTGAGCCTGCCAGTAGTAATTTCTGAGTTCAGAGCCAAGAGTAACCCTTGAGCTCACCCAGGTATACATGGTCCCCCCGGCCCCCCAATAAACTGTCAACCAACATCAACCTGAATAGCTCAGCCCTGGTTTCTTCATCTCATTCTGAAGCTCAGATTTGTAAGCTGGTCTCTGTCAGGGTAGGTGACCTGGTCCTGGGATTCTGGCCCCGCCGTGGGTTCCTGGAGCTCTTCTGCCCTCTGGTCCCCATTGTCACCCTGTAGAGGAAGGGACAGAACACAAGGACAGTAGGAAGGATGCTCTGCAGACTCAGGTGAACAATGTTCATGGAAACACACCTGCTGAGGTGACAGAGGAGAGCTTGAAGGCCAGCAATTCTTCACTCTGTTCCTGGACATTAGTCCATGGTCTCACTTGGTTTTGACCTTGAGCCTCTTCTCCTAAATCTTCCCGCCTCACTGACTCACCCTGAGTCTCTGCCGATGGGCAGACTCTATGCCTGCTGATGGACAGGTTTCCCCGAAGGAAGGTCCCTCCATTTTGCTGAAGTTTGTAGTTCAGCCACACACAGGGACTTCTGAGCTCTCAGAAAGATTCAGGAGTCTGGAGATGGACCTAAGTACTAGAAGGAGGTTTGCATCTGGGGCACCAGGACTAGATGGACACCTGACCCTCCCTGACTCAAAGAACCTGGACACAGTCACAAAGTCAGCCCAGAGGAATAGGTAGAAGAAGAGATGGCAGTGACTATCCACTGCCCACCAGGACCCTCAGGATGGGGGCACCATGGCGGGTGTGAGGAGCTGAGAATACCACATCTGGAGTCCCATGGGCAGGTGTTGGAGGCATCATGAGTGGGTGTCAGGAGCATCATGGATGGGAATTGGGAGCACTATGGGTGGGTTTGGGGAGCACCATAGACTGGTGTTGGGAGCACTGTGGGCAGTGCTATGGGTGGATGTCAAGAGACCATGAGTAGGTGTCAGGGGACTCTGGGCTAGTGTCAGAGCGCTATGTGTGTTGGGAGCACCATGGATGGGGTTTGGGAGCACCATGGTGGGTATTGGGAGTACCATCAGTGGGTGTCAGGAGCACCGTGGGCAGGCGTTGGAGGCATCATGGGTCATTGTTGGGTGCACAATGAGTGGGTGTTGGGGGTACTGTGGGTGCATATCAGAGGGCTATGAGTGCTCATCGGGAGCACTAGGAATGGGTGTCAAGGGTACCAAGGTGTTGGGAGTCCCAGGGGTGGGTGTGTTGGGGGCACCATGAAAGTGTGGGGAGCATTTTGAATGGGTGTGGGGGCCTCTGCAGATGGTGTCAGGGCTCAGGCCTGTCTGTATCCCCTAGAATGTGGTGTCACCGAGTCTTCAGGCCGCCAGGCCCGCATCGTGGGTGGCAACGTGGCCCGCCTGGAGGACTGGCCGTGGCAAGTGAGCCTGAAGGTGCAGGACACGCATGTGTGCGGCGGCTCCATCATCACCCCTGAGTGGATCGTCACGGCTGCCCATTGCTTGGAGAAGTACGTTCAGGGGCTCCTGGGGAAGCGGGGACTCTGTGGCCTGGCCTGGCCTCCCACAGACACACTGTCTGGAAGAGCAGATGGGCAGGTGAGCCTGAGGAGCCAGGCTAAGTGTCCCTCTTGGACAGTGGGTGCCCCTCAGGGCCCTCAGCTGATGTGGGGTGTTGGGCACAGCAGGGGCTGGGGCCACCTTGGGCCACCTGGCCTACACATTCTGCCTTTGTCTGAGCAGCGTTTGGGGCTTATATGTCCATTTTGGGGAGATTCAGCTCCTCCAGGTACGGAGAAAGGCTGCTGCCTCTCTGGGCAGTGAGTGACTCCAGATCCAACCTTGAGTTGGCAGTAGGTGACTGCCAGGCACATGTCTGGACCTCCCCTGGGTGAGGGAAGGGAAGTTTGTCATCAGCAGGATACCCGTTCTTGAAAAACTCCTCAGAGTCACCACCCCCAAGAACGTCTGTTGATCCCAAGAGAGGAGCCAGATATGCATACTGCTCCCCTCTGTCATTGGGAGGAGCTGGTATATGTAGTTCTCCCTCGATCCTCCAGGCCTCTGAACAATCCCCGCTACTGGAGGGCCTTTGTGGGGACCCAGAGCCAGTCCTTCATGCTGTACGGAAGCGGATACCGGGTGGCCAAGGCCATTCCGCATCCTGACTACGACTCCAACACCAAGAACAATGACATTGCGCTCATGAAGCTACAGACGCCCCTGCCTCTCAGCGGTACTGTCCTGTTCCCACAGGGGGGGGGGGGCTTGCCTGGGGTCCCAGTGTTTGACAGGGAGTCACTTCTGGGGTTGCAGTCACTTACCTACAGCTACAGGAGGGAATTGTGGGGTCCCCCAGAATCCCCCCATTCTGTACTCCAGTTGTAATTTCTAGCTTGGTCTGTGGGGGGAAGCACACAGCTCCTTCCCCACCCTTTTCCAGAACTCTCCTGGGTATGGCTCAGACCCTTGATCCAGTCAGTGGATTAGATATGGGAGGAAAAGGCAGGAGCTTTGGGGGAGGGACACCCCTCCCCCCCTCCCCGCTGGGCTCGTCCTTCTGCTCCTGGGCACAGCACGACAACACTCATGCTTGTGTTCACGGAGCACTCATCCTGCCAGCAGGATGGCTGATGGAGGGCCGACTGCTGGGCTGAATGTGAATAGTCACTGAGGATTTCCAGAGCTCACCTGGGGGGACTGAAATCAGAGAGAAAAGTCAAGGTGCCTTACCAGAGCAGGCTCAGCAAATCCTTCCACTATTTCGTTTGGGGCCACACACACAGTGATGAATTATTATCCCTTCTGGATTTACCCCATGGGGTGCAGGAACCGAACCTGGGTCTCCTGCAAGCAGACCCCACTCTCATCCCTGTAGCATCTTGGGTCCCCGAGCCAGCTTCTGGGGGTGCTGTGCTGGCACGAAATCAGGCTGGTACTGGGACCCAGGCTGGCTGCAGGGCTGGGAACAGGGTTGGGGAGGGCTGGCCAGGAACTTCTGAGTGGCTGGGATGTCTCACGACGTAAGATGATACCCAGCTATTAACCCAAAACAGAGGTGTTCCCCCATCTTCCTCTTTTCTTTAAATCTCTCCTTTGATATGTCAAAGCCCACCTGGATCTTATTTTACCCTGCCCCTCTTGGCTGAAGGGACTTTGAGTTAATAAGGAAAGAGTTGCAGACTCCACGAGAGAGAAACCAGAAGTCACTGACTCCTTAACTCTCTCCTGACTGGCCTGGTTTATTAATCCTTCATGGATACCCTGCTTCTTCAGACCCGTCCTCCACCTGGGGGTAGAAATATGGTGCATGGGGTGATCTCATAACGTGGCGATTTTATGTCACATCACTGGTGTCTCTGGGAACAGACCAAGTGAGACCCGTGTGCCTACCCAACCCGGGCCTGCAGCTGGACCCCACACAGCCCTGCTGGATCTCGGGCTGGGGTGCCACATCGGAGAAAGGTGAGCCCTCACCCCCACTCCTCTCCACCAGCCTCAGAGGCTGGGGGGTGCCTCGGTATCTCCCGGTGTGGGTGTTTCGGGGTCCTGAGCACTGCGTCCACAGGGAAGACGTCAGACCTGCTCCACGCTGCCCAGGTGCGTCTCATTGAGCCAAGGATTTGCAACAGCCGTCTGGTCTATAATGGTTTGCTCACACCAGCCATGATCTGTGCTGGCTTCCTGCAGGGCCAGGTGGATTCCTGCCAGGTGAGTGGAGCGGGGTCCCATGGGGTGGCGGGCTTGGACCCCACCGTCTTTCCCTGCCCTGACCCCTTTTGCTCTGACCACAGGGGGACAGCGGGGGGGCCTCTGGTCACGTTCAAGGGCAGCGTATGGTGGCTGATCGGTGACACCAGCTGGGGTTCAGGTTGCGCCAACGTGAACCGCCCGGGAGTGTATGGAAACGTCACCATGTTCACCGACTGGATCTACCGGCAGATGCGGGTACGGCCCCCCTGAATCCTCAGCTCTGTGTCACAGCCCTGGGGGTCAAGCAAGGACATGGGTGTTTCCCTGACCTCTAAATCCTTGGATCCTTGCTTGTCACAGCTCTGGGGAATCTGGGGAGGGACATAGAGCCCCCCAAGACCTTCAAGGTTGCCCACTTAGTGACTTCACAGAGCATGGTCCTGGAGGGTTTTGGGCTTCAGTCTCTGGGCCACATGTGGGGCGAAGCCAAGGAAACTACCCGAGGGAAGAGGCAGGATGAGGTGCTAAGAGGTGGTGGGAATTTGGAGCATGGGGTGCCCGGACCCTTGATGGCTGTATTGCCCAAGCCCTGTGTCCAGAGTGGATGGAACAGAGATGGATCTGGGGGTGTCCACCCTGGGCTGTCCCTCGAGGTTGTACAACGCCCCTGGACGGGATTTGGGCTTTACTCACTGATGAATGGGTTTACCTGTGCCCTCCATGCCAGAGGTGAGTGAGGCCATGAGCAAACATGATCTTCCTTGTCCCATCTCTACAGGCCAATGGCTAAGACTGCTCAGGAGCATCTGGGGCTGTGGCTGAGCCCGGCCTGGCCACTCTGGACACTCAGGCACTCCAACACTGGGATACTCAGCTGTGCCTTCCGAAAACAGTCTGGTCCTGCCTGGTGGCTCAGTGTGAGAGTCTCGGACCCTGGCCAGGCACAGCAGCCCCTCGTTCCTCCTTGCCAAGCTGTGCCTGGCCCAGTACAGACAAGCACCACTCAGGGGACTTGCCCCCAGCCCCTCCCCAGTGATTTCTCAGCTGCTGGACAGCGGAGCTGGGGTTCAGGGCTGGCTTGAGGCTGGAACAGATGGGCTAGCCCTTGGGGGAGGCCAAATATTGGTGCCTCTGGAAAAGGGGGTTGACCCCTTCTTTGTGCAGAGGCTGCACCCCTCACCCCCAGTGCTGGCCCTACCGAGTGGGTTTCCCCCCCCAAATCAGGAGCTGTCCACACCCTGGCCAGGCCTGCTAATCAGAGGAAATCAGGGATTCGAATTGGGGTTCTCGCACTGTGTCCACACCTTCCTACCTCAGCCTGCTTGGTCTCGGAGCCAGCCTCGTGCACAGACTGGCTCCTGGCGGAATGTTCTAGAAACGAGTGGCACCACAGTTAACACAGAAGGCCAAGAAAAGACACATCCCTGGACATCCCTTCGCTGTGTCCACATCATTGCCCGACACTCCCTCATGTTGTCTCTTTATAAATGTCATTGTGAAAATTGTACAAATAAATTATGAATTCTCTTTGTACTCCAGGTGAACTTGACTTCCAGGCACACAGCCCAAAACGGGTGACAGGTTTGGGGTTTAGAGTGGGGTGGGTGCCTGGTGCCCCTCTGGACTCCCCATTCTCTTGCCCTGAGACACAGCCTCCTGCTAGGCCTTCCTGCCACTCCACCTCCCCGACACTGCCCTCCTGAGCCCCCTCATTGTCAGGGGCATCCCCTGGAATGTGCACCCCATCCCCTGAAAGGTGGGGGCGGAGGTACTATCTACACACAGAGCAGAGTCCCCCACCCCCAGGGACTGCAGAGGCCAGGGAGGGAGGACTTGGCTCTGTTCATGCTGGTAATGCTCAAGAGAGAGAAAGGCACATTGCAGCGAGTGTGGGGGAATCTACTTGGTTTGATTTTTTGGGATACACCCCACAATGCTCAGGGCTCACTCCTGGCTCTGCACTCGGAAATCAATCCTGGCAGGCTCAGGGGACCCTATGGGATGCTGGGGATCGAACCCAGGCTGGCTGCATGAGAGGTAAATGCCCTCGCCATTGTGTTACCGCTCTGCTGTCCCCCACCCCAAGTGTGCACCTACTTAACAGTCAGATCTCCAAAATGTGCCAGTTGGCCACAGCTGCCAGCAGAGGCATGTTAACAGCCCTGGATCCAGGCCATGCTCTGGCTGCTGCAGCTTCTCTTCCCACAGTACTCCTCCAGAGTTCAACTGGGGTGTCCAGCCAAGGAATAATGCACATGGAAGGAAGCGGAGGGTCGACCCGTGGTCTGCCGCGCTGGCTGTGCCCCTGAGCCTCAGCCCTGACTCTCTTCTGGGCAAAGCTGGGAACCAATGAACTGTTCGACAGGACATACCATCATATGCATATCCAAGGAGATCAGAGTGAAGACACGGAGGACCAAGGGATCTGGGGGCAGGGGCCACATGCAGGTCCCCAAGAGAGGCCAGTGTGTACAAGGCAAAGTGGAAATGTGTGGACAGGTAGACAAACAGCCGAGATTCTTGCTGATGGCTTTACCCCTTTAATGCAGCTGCTCCAGGGAAGCATCCATGCCCTTCCAGAAGTACCCCCACATCTGCCTCTCCAGGACTGCTGGAGCACCAGGTAGAACCCCAGTCTAGTCTTTTGGGGGGGCACTGAAGCTTCCATGTCACACAGCTGATTCTGCCCGGCCTTGGGGTGGCCCAGTGGGCTCCAGAATTTCCCCGAGAGGCATCATAGAGATTCTGGAATGTTCTGCACGAATGGGACATGGGCCTAGGAGCTGGTAGTCTAGAGCAGGAGCACATAGTCATGGGTGCTGACCCTGAACCCCTCACATTATTCCTGAGGGCCCTACCTGGAGCAGCCCTGAGGGCTCTACCACACAGCCAGTCCTATGTGTGTTTGTTGTCTCTGCGGCCGACACCTGTGGGACCCAGTGGCAGGCCCATCTAAGGTCCTCCGTTGTTAAATTCTCCTTCTCTAAGGCAGAAGTCCTACACCCCCAAAATGTTCCTTTTTCTGCAGCAGGGAGTCCTGGTGCTCAAGTTCCCCTGGTGACCACCAGAGGGTGCCAGCTCTAAATGGGGGTCAGCCCAGAGAGGTCAGCAGATGCAAAGAGCCCTTGGGGTCCTCCACACCCCATGTCTGAGCACTACTGTTTGCTTCCCTGAGCCCATTCATAGCTGCCATCTTATGGCCTGGGCTCCAGACACAGGAGTCCCTGGGAGCTCTGGAGGGGCTCTGCCCACATGTTGGCCCAGGCCTGTGCCTCACTCATCGACTGAGGCATCCCAGGGCAGATGAAGGGGGTCAGGTTGTGAATGAGGTGTGTGGGGGTGCACTGCGTCCTGCCCCCATGAAGCATAGCTCCCAGCCTACGCTGGTGAAAGACCAACTCTGGGGCCACACCTCCATGTAGGGGATCACATCCCTCTTGGTCCCCCCCTTTTCGGCTTTTGGGCCACACCCAGTGACATTCAGTGGTTACTCCTGGCTCAGAAATTCCTGGCAGTGCTCAAGAGGCCTATGGGATGCTGATGATTGAACCTGGGGTGGCTCCTGTGTGCTATCGACCAGGCCCCATTGTTTGTTTTTAAAGGAATCGGCTGGCAAATAATTTTGGGGCAAGAGATCAAACTCCAGCAAGAAAGCAAAACACTTGGGACTGTGGGAGTGGAGAGATTTCATGAGCCTGAGTGGTAAACTGAATCTGTGAGTAATAGACTAGTCTGCCTGCCACGGTCCCAACTTTCTGGTGGCGCCCCTGCCACCACCTGAGGTAAAACCGGAAAGTGTGTCTTTAGAAAAAAGACCTTCAGGGTCTGGAGCTATAGCATAGTGGGGAGGTGTTTGCCTTGCACGTGGATGACCCACATTTGATCCCCGGTATCCCATAAAGTCCACTGAGCCTGCCAGGAGCTATTTCTGAGAGCAGAGCCAGGAGTAAACCCTGAGCAGCCCAAGTATTGCCCAATAAACAAACGAACAAAAAGAACAAGAAGGTGTGTCCCCCACAAAGACCCAGGACTCATACTAAGTTCAGTGCAGCCTTCCCAGCCAAGTAGGTGCCCACAGGACACAGGACAGCAGGTGCACACACTCCCGACCCCCTTAAATTCCCCCATCAGAGCCTCCATAGATCATGGCTCCCTTCATTATACTGTTGTATCGTTCAAACCCAGACCACGAAAACCGGTGTCTGCATGGGTCGGGGTCAGCCAAGAACCTTTCTTCTCCTTTGCTCTGAGTTCTGCCCACTTCATTGGGCTCAACTGGCCTCTCCCCAAGGAAAGAGGTGCTTGCGACAAAGCAGGTGTTGTTTATTGTAAATGGAGGCCAAAGCTTCTAGAGGGCTAGCGGGATATGGTGGAGAGGGTCTGGGAGGGTCCCCGGGACATGGTCACCTCGAACAGTCTCTCCCCTTGTGCCCCTGATCCCCACGTGCTCCCCAAGAGGAAGCAAAGACCCACAGTGATCCCCTTGAGCTCCCAGGACCAACCAGCCACACCTGGCAGTGCTCAGGGCTGACTCACGGCTCTGTGCTCAGGACTCACTCTGGGTGAACTTGGGGATGCCAGGAGGGTAGCAGGGATTGAGCCCAGGTGGCTGGGAGTGAGGCTGGCAACCCGCTGTGCCTGGCTGGGGCTGGGCCCTATGCTGAGAACTGGGACACGCGGTGGCGAGCCTTGGTGAGCCTAGCCAGCTGCTCCTTCAGGACCTTGCGCTTGTTACTGGTGGAGGGGCGCTCCAGCAGGAGGTTGTTGCAGCCTTCCTTGTCCTGCAGGAGCTGCAGCATGGCATCGCGCAGGTGTCGCGCCAGCGTCCACAGCATGAAGAACTGGATGATCAGTGGGATGTGGTTGCACAGGCGCCGGCTGACCTCCTGCAGGTTGGAGATGGGGTTAGACAGGGAGTCCAGGGTTGGGGTTGGGGAACAGGAGCAGCGAGGCCCTGACACCCGGAGTGACCGCAGGAAGACAAGGGCCTCAGGATATGGGGGCCTGTGTAGGAGCTGTGAGAAGAGGGGTGCAGTGTGGGTGTGGCCTTGTGTGGGTGTAGCCTGTGTCTGGTATTTCACCTGACCACTGAGTCAGCCAGTGGACCACACTGCCCAGAGGGGTAGAGCTCATGGCCATAGGGCCACAGGCCAGCAAGTCAGAAGGAAGAGGAAGAGAAGGAGGAAGAGGATGAAGGGGAGGAAAAGAAAGAGAAGGAGGAAGAAGAGGAAGAAGGGGAGGACAAGGAAGAGAAGAAGAGGAAGGAGGAGGAAGAGAAGGAAGAAGAAGAGACCAGTAAGACAGAGGATTATATGGATGCCAAACTGGGTGGGTGAGTGTGTGTGTGTGTGTGTGTGTGTGTGTGTGTGTGTGTGTGTGTGTGTGTGTGTGTGTGTGTGTGTATGAGAGAGAGGAAGGGAAGGAAGGAGAGGAAGAGGGAAAGGGAGGACAGGGAGAGAGGTGAAGGGAGAGAGGACACAAGGACGGAGACAAGAAGCAAAAGAGAAGAGAGCCTCCACAGCCCCTCTTCAAGCCCTCCACAGGCTCCCCAGAGGTAAACCCCAAGGCCAAGGCCATGGAGAGCGGTGACAGACAGAGAGACAGACAGACAAGGTCCCTAGATGCAGCCTGGACTTGCCTCTTGGTAGGCGCTCAAGTGCTCAATAATCTCGTCCATAGATGCCGTGGGGGACGCAGAGACTAAGTTCTTGAACTTGGTGGGGGTCTGGGACATGTGGTGTGACTGCCCACCCCTGTTCTCCTCCTCCTCCTTGCGGATGTTGCGCAGGGTACCCCGATACACGTGGTCCTGGCAGTAGACGATTTGCTCCATCTGGAAGTGCAGCTGGATTATCCTCTTTGCCTCTTCCTCCTGCTCCACCTTCAGGTCCTCCAGCTTGACCTGGACAGAGAGGATATGGGTCGCCCCATTACACAAGGCTCAGGGCTGTCCCCTAAGATCAGCCCCTCCTCCATGCTCCCAGCCCTCCCCTGAACACTGGCTTCTTTCTGCTCTGATTATCTCTGCCTGTTGTGGGGGAACCAGAACTCCGAGACTGTCAGTCCATCTAGGCCTGTCCAGTTCCAGCACCCACATGACATGGTATGCCCCTGAGAATTGTCTCCCTGGCCTTGATTTTTGTTTCATT
This sequence comes from Suncus etruscus, assembly GCF_024139225.1. Classification (NCBI taxonomy): domain Eukaryota; kingdom Metazoa; phylum Chordata; class Mammalia; order Eulipotyphla; family Soricidae; genus Suncus; species Suncus etruscus. The sequence continues at coordinate 97,270,437 of NC_064860.1, read as the reverse complement.
TGGGACTCAGTGGAGTTGGGGAGTCCAGAGGTGTGAAGCAACGGCCCAGACAGTCCTGTGAACCTCTGGAAAGCTGTAAATTTGGTTTAGAGAGAGTTTCAAATCTTTCAAGACAAGATCCAGCTGAATTTGTCTTCAGCTCAAAATCTTATTTCTGGGCCAGAACGAGAGCACAATGGGAAGCGTGTTTGCCTTCCACTCAACAACCTGAATTTTATCACCGGCCTCCCATAGGGTTCTCTGAGCAGAGCCAGGAGTAACCCCTGAACAATGCTGGGTGTTGTGGCTATCCTCTCCCCAACTTCTTGTTTATCCGACCTGAATGATCAGAACCGCCCACACCTGGAATGGGCGGGTAGAGGAGGTGGGGGGGGGAAGGGACAGAGGGGATAAGATGGAGAGCTCGAATCAGCAGTCAGTCAACAAGGAGCCCTGCGGAGCAGCTGAAAGGGAGGGAGACAGAGGCAGAGAGAGCCAGAGAAGGAGCAGAGAAGTGGCTGCTTGGAAAAGACTCGACATAGAGGCCATGTGCGGAAATGCGTATGTTAGGTTGGGACTGTGAAATAAAGCTGGCTGACTCCTGGAACTTCATCTGTCTGTTTTGTGAACCTCTCTGCCCTCATCCTGGAACCTTCAGACCTGCCAGGCCATAGGGGGTGCAAGGAGCCGGCCTGGCCAGCTGAGAATGGCCTCACCATCCCCTTACCAAAACTAGGACTCTAAACTGTGTGGTCCCCAAATCAAACCAAATGAAAATCATCACCTTGATATATATATATATATTTACTTACTGTGCTATCTCATTATATGTGAATTTTTAAATGAAAGGTAAAACACAACGATACAAATAAGACGAGGAGTTAGGAGAAGTCTTAAATATAGTCAGAAAGAATGAATTTTTAATTTAAGATAAACAAATTCTATATGGCTCCCTGAGTTCACCAGGAACGATCCCTGAGAACAGAGCCAGAAATAAGCTATTTGCACTGCCAAGTGTAACCCAAAAACAAAAATAAGTCAATGAAATAATAAGTCCAAGAGTTATAAGCATAATAATGAAATACTGCTACATGTAAGTAGGGATGTTAATTATCCTAAGATCTCTCCTAATCAGGGGGAGAGGGTTAACTTCATCCTAAAAACAAGAAGAGCACTTCTAGAGAATCTTCCTGAATCATATTTCCACGGTAGCTTTTTTCTGGTTTATTATTCTTCATCTCGGGAAGGGGGGGGGAATGTCTTTAGCTCCCTTTCTTCTCTAATGGATTCTGATAAAGGCCTTGTCTCCATCACTTCAATGAAGATCTTCAATCCAGGCTCCTAACAATTTCCAGTGACCACACCTGAGTTTGAGCACCAGCATCCCATAGGGTCCTCCGAGCCTGCCAGGAGTGAGTGATTCCTGAGCACAGAACCAGGAGTAGCCCCTGAGTGCCACCCAGTGTAGCCCAAAACAAAAACTCAAACAACAAATTAATTTTCTGTATTAATTTGACACAGGGTACTCAGGGTGCTCAGGTCAAAGAGTACTTGGATAATAGATGTCTTGGGTTATATTACTGTCAAGGTGTTTGGAGGATAGATTCACATTTTGAATTGATAGACAAAGTGAAGACATTACTCTCCTAGTATGCTTCTGTCTCATCAAAATTATTTCATGTGTAGACTAAATAAGATATCGGGTGAGGGGCTGGAGAGATAGCATGGAGGTAGGGCGTTTGCCTTCCATGCAGAAAGACAGTGGTTCAAATCTATGGTCCCCTGAGCCTGCCAGGATCGATTTTTGAGCATAAAGCCAGGAGTAACCCTGAGAGCTGCCGAATGTGACCCCCGCCAAAAAAAAGATATTGAGTGAGAAAAGTTGTCTTCCTGCTAGTTTTAAGCTTAGAAATGACTTTACTGTGCCTTTATACACAGACTTTGAATAACATTGGTTCATAGGTTTGCTTGATACTTGGGACTTTCTAGTACTTGAAGTAATACTTATAGTTTGGCCCCCTTGTGATACTATGAAGTTCTTGTGACTTATCATTCTCCATGATCATAATGAGAGCAATTTACCAATAAAATGTCAGTAGGGAAAAAAAAGGGAGAGAGACTTTGGAAGGGAGGGAGAAGGAGGGAAGGAATGAGGGAGGGTAGAAGGGAGGGACGGGATAAAGGAAGGGAAAGGAGGGAAAAAGGGAGGAAACAAGAAAAAAGAAGCGAAGAAAGGAGAGAAGGAAAAAAGGATGGGAAAGGAGGGAGGAAGTGAGGAAGGAAGGAAGAAGAGGATGGAAGCCCTTTGTTTGGTTTTACCTTGCTGGTTTTGAGAAGGTTGAAAAGTTCCTCAAAATTCTTCGTAGCAATATTGACAAAGGAGGTTCGGACCATCTCTGAAGAGAGAAAGACAGAAATAGTGTCTGGGATTTCTTTCATCATCTTCCTAGTTTGTGCAAAATCAAACGATGGAACAGCATGCCAGCTGACTTCCAATGCTGCTCTGCTCTGGAACCCCCAGGAGGATTTTGTTTGTTTGATTTTGGGGCACATCCAGCAGTGTTCGGGGCTTTCTCCTAAATCAGCACCCAGGGATCATTCTGACAGTGCTCAGGGCACCCTATGGGATGCTGAGGATCAAACCCAGGTCAACCAGATGCAAGGAAAACACCCTCCTCACTGTGCTTTCGCTCCAGCCCCTATGGGAAGGATTTTATTTATTTATTTATTTATTTTAGTTTCATAATTTTCAGATTTATTAAAGACTTCTAGTAAACTTATAAAATAAAGTGACACAGAAACATGTAATTGGAACAGAACAGAATTCAGAAACAGATCACAAGTAATTTTCAACAATGGTACAAAAAAAAACATAGGATACATTTTCAGCAAGAGGTGCTGAATAAACTGCATATCAATCAAAAAGAGAACCTTGAAGCATAACTTGTCAGGTATGTATATGCTTGTGTGTATTTATATATGTGTGTGTACATCTGAGCACATATAAATATAAGTATGGATCATTTTGCTTATTCTTAGTATTGGGAGTGAGCATTATTCTGATTTAGTTCATGGAATTTCCTTTTGGAATATTGCTAGTCATATTTAAAATGTCTTCATGTTGAAGAAAGTTTATGTTTTTCTTTTGCTGTCCAAAATTTGGACATAATTCCATGCAAACATCATACTCGTCGTGCACAGCCTGAGTCTTTTCTGACCTATGGGAAGGATTTTAATACCTAATGTTCCTCTGGCAGACTTACTGGATATGGAAAGTTTTCATCCTAGAGAACTGCAGAGAATGCAGCTTTTGGGGAATGGAAAACTGACAGCTTATTTAGAGGAGAGCCCAAAGCACAGATCTCAAGCACTACATGGGCCTCTATGGCCTTACCAGGACTGACGTCTGAATGTAGACCCTGAAGGAAATCATGTGTACCCCCATAAAACTAGTTAAAAGTACGTGGAGATGGGGCCAGAGTGAGAGCGCAGTGGGGAGAGCATTTATTTGCCTTGCTTGTGTTGACCTGGGTTTGATCTCCGGCATTCCACATGGTCACCCCCCCCCCCCCCCCCCCCCCCCCCCCCCCCCCCCCCCCCCCCCGATCCTTCCAGGAGTCATTCTTGAGTAGAGTCAGGAGTAACTCCTGAGCGCTGCTGGAGTGTGGCCCAAACTTTCCCTCCCAAACAAAAATAGCTTCAGGGAATCTCCTCACCCTTGCATCCACTCTAGATCACGTACACCAAAAACATTTTCTTATGGACAGGAAGGTTATAAAGTTTGCTTTCCTATTGTGGTGACCAAGGGACATGCAAGAGAAGCACCAGCCATGTTCGCTAAGCCTACTTTAGGGGAGAGACCTGAGCTAAATCTGGCTGCTCTGGCTGGTTTGGACCCTGGAAACTCCCTAAGGGTCCGGTTCTGGCTGTGATGCAGTCCTTGGCACCCCCAACTGCTCCCCAGCCAGTGCTCACCGGTGATCTCCTGCAACATCTTCAGAGCGGGCTCCTCCAGTTGGCGGATCTGCTCCCTGATGATGATCTCAAAGGTCTTATAGTTGACAAACCCGGGCAGCTCGCGGCCTCGATATAAGTTCTCGAATAAGTTGACTTTTTTCTGCAACTCAATGTGGCCTGTGTGAGGAAAGTACGGTTTGCTCAGTCCTACAAGCTGCAGTTTTTTTTCTTATTTTTTTTTTTGTGGGGGGGGGGACACCTGGTGGTACTCAGGGGTTAATCCTGGCTCTGCGCTTAGAAATCACTCCTGGTGGGCTCAGGGGACCATACGGGATGCTGGGAATCAAACTCGGGTACATGCCAGGTTGGACGCATATAAGGCAAATGCCCTACTGCTCTGCTAACCCTCTGGTCCCAGCTCCAGGCTGCTTATAAACATGTGCTATCCAGACTTTCTAAGAGCAGAGTGTGAAGCAGCTGTGGTGGAGATGAGGTGCAGTGTGGAAGGATGAACCACATTCAGAGCTGTCACGTTGGAAAACACTACGAACCCTTTCTCAACAAGTAAAGACAGAGGCCTGAGCAATAGGATAGTGGGTAGGGCAACTTGACTTGCACACAGCTAGCCAGTGCTCAGTCCTCAGCACTCCTTGTGGTTCCCCTCAGCTCAGAGCCATGACCCCCAGGCACAGCACTAAGGACAATTGGTGGGTGGTCTACTGATACCACCTTGGGGGTGTCTCTCTAGGGATGGTGACTAGCAACTTTCAAAATTCTCTCAGCCCCAAAGCCAACCACCACATTATTCACCCTCAAGAGCAGGGAATCCAAGTTAGGGGTGCATCTGACTCCCCCTGCCTGGTGTTCCCAAGAGAGGGGAGACTCAGAACACACCCCTGCAGAGTGTGTGTGTGTGTGAGTGTATGAGTGTGTGTTTGTGTTGAGGAGACAGAGGCCAAGGGAAAGAACCCTCAGGATGAACTCAATTCCAACATTGGCATTGGCCTTGACCTTGGTTATTCAACCCAGAGGACTATGGGAATCAAGTTTTGTCCCTTCCCGTGGCAGACTGGGGTGATGTTCCAGGGGTGGCTTGGCACACTCTCACATTGTGGGCAGAACCTCACACCCATCTAGGGCTGCTCCGAGGTAAGCACCTATTGCAGCATAGAGCACTTCTCTGGGGGAAGGTTTCCATGACAACACTTACACACACGCGAGTTTGTGCGCTGGGATGCAGACCAATGAATTCGTCTCCTGGGGCCATCTTTGCAGTGGGCTGGTTTTATTTTCCTCCCACAGCACCAAAGCAGCTGATCCATCCTGTATTTTCTGACCACAGTTTTAGAGGGTTTGGAGTCTCCTGTACTTCCCTGTGCTCTGTCCTTATAAGCAAGATGATGGTGTCCGGTTCTTCCCTTTTCTTTGTTGGCTATTTCTGTCTTTCTTTTATTAAAAGTTGTTTGTGCTCTCTGCTCAGAAATCACTCCTGACATGCTTGGGGGCCCTATGGGATAACTGGGGTTGAATCCAGGTTGGGCCTTCTTCAAGGCAAACTCCTCTGCTGTGCTATTGATCCAATCATCTCCTTTAGGGCTTCCTGGGAATGTGCAAAGCAAATCTACTCGGGTCCTGCTTCCTCCCTGTCTCAGTCTCATGGTTCTGGCAGTGTCAGGCCAGTCCCTCTGTGCCCCATCACCTAGCCACACTATCCACCATGAAGCAGATCGGGTGCTGAGACCATTAAGACCCCTCTGTTCTTGCCACATTCCCACTCAGGAGAAGAACACACCAAATAGTGTAGTGTCCTCCTGAAAAGGAATTAATTGCCAAAAAGGTCCGCTTAGAGTAGTCAAAATCACTTGACCCTTTGCGTGGAGGGTTTGGCAATAATTCTAAATATGTGGCTGTAACTATCTCTCTATTTTAAACCTTTATTAGAAATCAGGTCTTAGTAATTTCTTCCTACAACAAAGGACAGTGCTAATCCCGCCAAAAAATCTCCCACTTAATAGCTCCCTGTAATTTTTCCTACCTTGGCGCCTAAATTCAGGTTTTTCCATTACTTAGCTCAAAATAAAGTAATTTTCACTTTTCCCCCCCGAAACTCTGATACATTCCTCACATTCCACCCGAGAATTACTTTTTCCTTCTGTTTTACCCAAAGCAAAGCGAACCCAAAACAAGCTGTCTTTTTCACCTTCAGTATTCAGCTCTTTAATATGCTAATCTAGCCAGGGTCTTTCCATTCTTCTCCCAGCCTCTTTGATGCCTAGAATTTGCATCTGCCTTCCCTGCCTCTACCTTTTAAAAACTGCCAGCTTAAAAAATAAATTTGTCTCTCATTCCTAAAAACGCGAGTCCCCATACTATCTGTGTGCTTTCATTCATTTCTACAATATATTTTCCGTCATTAGCCATTCCGCGTGCCCACCTTTTCCCGTGGAATTTTTCCCGAACTCCACGAAGGATTTGTTTGCAGGTGCTGTAGACTGCAAAAAAAGTTTGGCTCACAGCATGTTCTTTTTTTTTTTTTTTTTTTTTTTTTGGTTTTTGGGCTACACCCAGCCGTGCTCAGGGGTTACTCCTGGCTGTCTGCTCAGAAATAGCTCCTGGCAGGCACGGGGGACCCTATGGGACACCGGGATTTGAACCAACCACCTTTGGTCCTGGATCGGCTGCTTGCAAGGCAAACGCCGCTGTGCTATCTCTCCGGGCCCGACTCCTCTGTTCTTGAGGTGTTTCCATGTGTAACCCCAGCCTGAGTGTCCAAAGAATCAAGCCCAGTGTGGGGAAATAGAAAGGAGCCATTTCTCTGGGCAGGGGTGTCCTCCAAAGTCTGCATTGGATGCACCACCCCTGACCTGACTCCAGCCTCAAGCCAAGCGCCCGGGTGACAGGGTCCTATGCTGGCCCTCCGATACCAGGCTGACAGGCTGCTGACGGCCTTACACTCACTTGTCTTGAAATTCTTTTCAATCAGCAAGTTCCATTCGTTAAAGCGGTTCCGGACCTTAGTGAAGAGCCGCCCACTGCGTACATCCGTTACTTCTTCTTCACCTTCCACCAGTTTTTGGATCTCCTGATTGAAAGTGCTGAGTTTCTGCCCAGGAGAACAGAGCATGTACAAGAATGTCAGAGATGAGGCTTCCAAAGCAAGCTGGTGTGTGTGGGGGTGGATTTAAGCAGAGTACACATGTGTTTGTTGTGTGTCCATGTTTGTGTGAGTGCATAGTGGCTGCATGTAAAGTGACACCAAACTTGTAACCCGAAAAAGGTGTTCTCCCATCTTGCTCTTTGCATATCCCTTTGATACGCAAAAGCCCACCTGGAACATTCAACCCTCCCATTCCTGGTGGATTTTGTACTGGGAGCATAAGGATAGGTCATCTGGCTTGGTGAGCTCAGAGAGACCATGAAGCAAGAAGCATACTGACTCCATTTTTCTTTCCTGACTGGCTTGGCTTATTAATCCTTTGCAGCTACCTGCTTCAGACCCATCCACTTGAAGGTGGAAATACAGTGTGTGGGGTGATTTCACAACCTGGGGGATATATTTTACAGATTCACAAGTGTCTGTGTTTGTTCATGTGTGTCTGTGGCATGCATGTCAGTTCAGGCAGGCCAGTGAGTGCCTGTGTTTTGTGCTTTTGTCCTGATAAACTGCTTAAGTCATTTTCACATCCCAGAGAGAATGACAGGACTCACTGAGGCCTTGGGGTCAGCCAGGCCAGGAATGGGGCTGCTTCAAGGTCCTGAGCATGGGGGGGCATTCAGTGGGCCCACTTCCCCTCCTCTCTGCCTCTTGCCCCTGCCCCTGGGTGCTACATGGACAGCCCCACCCTGGGTACACACGAGGACTCACTTCGATGAGAAACAATGTCTTCTCACTCTGGTCCTCCGGGACAGCAGTGCCGCACTTCCGTAGCTCCTCACTGATTTCCTCATGTTTTTCTTTGATCTGGCTCTCCAGCAGGGGCATGGATTTCTGGGGCCGGTGAGGGAATCACGGGTTAGGAACACATGTGGGGTGTACCCCTGTCCAACTTCTTCAAAGATGAATCAATGGGTATGTGGGGGAACTGTGGGGGAACAGCAATCTCTACTCAGGCCTCCTCACATGCCAGCTCCTGGGTCTTCTTATCCTGTATGGCCTCAGGCCAACCACGAACAATAAAACTCAAGACCCAGGGGACCAGGTCATAGCCCAGCAGGGAGGGCATGTGCCTTGTATGCAACCAAAGCCGGGTTCAAATCCTGGGCATCCCAAAGGGTCCCCTGAGCCTGCAGGAGTAATACTTGAGCGCAGTGTCAGGAGACACTCCTGAGTGTCAATGGGTGTTGCCCCCCAAAACAAAACAAAAAAAAACCAAGATAATTCATGACCGAGGGACTGGGAGATAGCCACAGTGGTTAGGATACTCTCTGGCCTGCATTCAATGAGGGTTTGATTCCCTTGGAGGAGCCAGGCAACACCTCAGGGGTTCTCAAGGGTCCCCAGCACTGAGGCTGCAGCATGGAACCCCCAAGCCTTGTACTAGACTGATGGTCGGATGGCCTGAGTTTCTGGTGCCCCCCACCCTGACCTCTGGAGCACTATTTGGGATGACTATCCTCAAAAGGCAAATTCATGGCTCAGAATGTCTCCATGGAAAGATGAGATATGTCTGGAAAAGCAGCAGTTGAGTTGATTACCTCAATGTGTTCACTGCAGTAGAAACTGAGAATTGACCAGGGAAAGAGTGAGCCCACAGACATCTAGTAGGGGCAGGGCCATTGGCTAGTCGCACACGTATAGGGAAGTGTGCAGGGACGGGACAGGTGTTGCATTTGCTTACACAGATGTGGTTGTTGAGCTCCATAGACAGCTTTTCTGCAAGGCAGGGAACAGTGGCCAGGCCCTCCTCCAGCAGATTCCTGCAAGGACAACAGACATCCATATAGTGTGTGTGTGTGTGTGAGTTTGTGAGTGTGTGTGTGTGTGTGAGTGAGTGTGTGAGTGTGTGTGTGAGTGTGTGAGTGTGTGTGTGCCAGAAAAAGCCAGCCATTTCCAGCTAGAGGAATCTTCTGGAACTGGTGCTCAATCTCATTTTTAGAATGGGACTGATCTAGGTTATGACTAGATTTGCATAATCATTTCAAAATCATTTCCAAACTTCTACTTGATAAATAAATGTGCCTCTTCATTTCTGACTATAGACTTGATTTTTATGATAATATATGTTATGGACCGGAACAGCAGTAGTACAGCAGGTAGGACGTTTGCCTTGCACAGATCCAACCCAGGTTCGATCCCTGGCATCCCATAGGGTCCCTTTAGCCTGACAGGAGTAATGTCTGAGCACAGTAATTTCTCAGCACCGCTGGATGTGTCCCCAATATATATGTTGTCCCTATAGATACTTTTTTTGCGTGTGTGGTTTTTGGGTCACACTCAGCAGTGCTCAGGGGTTACTCCTGGCTCCATGCTCAGAAATCGCTCCTGGCAGGCACGGGGGACCCTATGGGATGCCAGGATTCGAACCGACAACCTTCTGCATGAAAGGCAATCGCCTTACCTCCATGCTATCTCTCTGGCCCCTAGCTACTTTTTGATAACACAATGAATGCAATAGAGGCAGTTATCTATTGGAGTCTGAGGATGATGACTCTGGAAACCCAAATTCCTATAAAACTAGTCTTACCAATGGCTGCTTTGATATAAATTCTCCTATCTGCTCTATCCAGAGATCACTTAAACAGATCCAATGCCATGGAAGGGCTATGAAAGGCATATTTTAAAATACTCTTCAGGAAACAGTGTGACCAGGAAAGAAAGACCTGGAGAAGACTTAGCTCACCAGAAGTCTGATGACAGAGCATGGCTGGGGTGAAATTGTAGGGAGTGTGGCACGTCTATTTCTCAAATAGTCTTCAGGGGGCCTTAGTGTGATGCTCCCTTCTGTGGGCATGGCCTCTTCTTCCTCTGAACCTAAGATCAGCTCCTTCACACTGAGTCTTCCTGGCCGGCCCAGCTCTGCGCGGCTGGCTGCCCACACCACTGGCACTAAATCAGTTCGGCTGGAGTTTTCCACCCGACTGTTCAACATTTGATTTGTTGCTTTCGCTTGCTTGTTTTTTGCCACACCTAGTGGTATTCAGGGGTTACTCCTGACTCTTGTTCAGATATTATTCTTGGCAGGCTTGGGGGACCTATGGAATGCCAAGGATTGAACCTGGGTGGGTCATGCACAAGGCAAATACCCTCCTGTTGTGCTATCACTCCAGTCCTCAACATTTTTCTTTTAATTAAATCACCGTGAATCCCAAAGTTACAGGGAGATTTCTGAGTTTCCGTGCACATTATTCCAGCAATCATCCCTTCTTCGTGTCCACTCCCCTCTGCCAAGTCCTCAGTTTCCCCCTAACCCCCTTGGTGGCAGACACTTTCCTCTTTCCCATAATCTTCATGTTCCCTTCCCTCATATCTCCTAGTGGCCCCACATCCTAGTGGCATTTCCCACCTAGCACCATGGCCATCAAACTAGACATGGCTGTGCATGTCACCAAAAGTACTACCAGGTGATCTGGAAGTGGATCTGCTCAGGAAGTGCATGCGTAAGCGTAGGAAATGCCTGGAGCAGAGAGCCCATTTCCTTCCAGTTTCCTGGCCTCAAATCAAAAACATTCATCCTTCCTCTCCTGCAAAAGAAACTACATTTCTGCTGGTCTAGGAGTGCAAGACTCTCCCTTCTGGGGTTTTTAAACCTTTCTATTCTAATTTCACTAGGAAAGTCATGCCTTCCTCTGTGTGAGCACTCCACCCCCCCCTTTCCTTAAACTTTATTTTCTGTTTATTCTTTTCAGGATGTCTAATCTCTCATCCATGAGAATGAGCAGGCAGTGCACAAGACGTGCACTTCATAGAACTGATGTTCAGTCATTTCTGTTCAATTCTATAGTTCTTATTTAACAGAAACTAGAATGGATTTTCGTGCCTTCAAAATAGAGTGTTTAGACATAAAGGGAGGAGGTGCTCCCAAACAGTACTCATGGCTCCTGGGGGGTCACTCGGGTGATACTCAGTTTGGGAAATTCAGTGCAATTACCCAAGGATGCGGGGTTACTCAAGTCCTCCACTATAAACAGAAGCTCAGGCTCCAAAAGTAGGATCTGGTGGGATGAGGTTCTGGAAATGTCTCATAGAAAACCATCAGCACAGTGAAAAGGTGCAAGAATGGGTTCAGAAGTTCCAACACTCAGGCCAGGCTTCCCACCACACAAACCTGCTCCTTAGAAGGAAAGCAACTTAATGGAGGAAGACCAAAGAAATGAGCCCCCATCCTTTCGAAAAATCATGCTTTGATTCTCAAGAACCAGGCCACACCCTACGGTGGAGAAGGAATACCAAGCAGGGAATGATCCATTAGTCCCATCAGCACATCACACCCCAGAGTAGAGTATGAATACTGATTAGGGCGGGCACAGTGTTCCAACACTTTTGAATGTTGGGGACTTCCAAGGTCACCTCTGTGATTCCTGGGGGAACCTGAGTTTGAACACATGCGGAGTAAGAGTTTCTTAGCCCTTTCCTATCTATTCAGCCACTGTAACATTTATCTTAGTTTTGTTTTGTTGGGGGCCACACCCAGCAGTGCTCTTTGCTCTGTGTTCAGGAATCCCTTCTGATGGTGCTAGGGGGACCTAGAGGGTGCCAGGGATGGAACCTGGGTTAGCTGTATGCAAGACAAAGGTTCTCCCTGCTGTGCTATTGCTCCAGGCCCTTTGTATTTCATTTAAAATGTAATTGTGTCTTTGGGGTCCAGAGCAGTAACACAGCAGGTAGGGCATTTGTCTTGCATGCTACTAACCTAGGCTTGATTTCTGGCACCCCAGAGGTCCCCGGAACTGTCCAGGAGTGATTTCTAAGCACAGAGCCAGGACTACCACCTGAACACTCCCAGGAGTGGCCCAAGAACAAAAATAAATGTTCCTTTAGCTCTATGCTGCTTATAAAATTGACCTCAACAGATTTACACCTGTAACCTCAACATTTTACACCTCAACAGATCTCTTTTGGCACAAGAAAGAACATAAGTTGGTGCAGGAATTCCAGGCTCAAGGTTGGGAGTTCAGGAGGCCCTGTTTGATCCCAGACCTTGCATAATCCCCCAAGCACTGTGCCAGGGTAGGTCTTCCATATCAATGGCTGTGGACACTTCCCCCAAATGTAAAGACACAAGTTCATATTTTTCCAAATAATACATCATTTCCTCCATGCTCCCGATTGACAGCGATTAAGCCGAGAACCCGAAATATCTTACTCTGGACCTAGGAGCATCCTGGATTGTCTGTCTTGGGGCCTTCTACTCTGTCCTATCATGTCTGAGGCTTTATTCCGTCCTAAAGTTTGAGGTTCTAAAATTCATTGACATGATACTTTGGGGGCTTCCTTTTTATCCACCACAAATCTGGTGCTCTGTGCCGCAGACTGGGCTCTGGATCGTGGCCTTCAGCCCTAAGGACAGACACGCTGAGTTGGGGTTCCCCTGGAAGTGCTCAGGGGGCTGTACCTGAAATGCGGGTGGTCCTGGAAGAACTGTTCCTCCTTCTGCAGTGCCTCGGCTAGGCTCAGCTGGTTCTGAATGTCCTGCTGGCCCCGGCACTTGACAATCAGGTAGCCTTTCTTCAGTTCATACACAAGGTTGTGAACCACATCCACCACCTTTTCCTCGGTGCCCTTGTCTACCAGGTCCGGCTTGGTCAAGATGCCTGTGGGACCAAGACCAGTAAGTTCAAGCACAAAGGAGAGGTGAGGCCCCCAGTCTCAGGGGCTGAGTTCCTGACCCTCACTCTTCATATTCTACTGTGGGCAGCTGAAGACTGGGCCTCCCCCAGCAGTGAAGGAGCTGCTTTCTCCAGGTCTCAAACTATGCCACAATGCCACTGATATGGCACAGAGCTGAGTTCATTTTTGGCTTGTTTGGAGGCTGCACTGGTGGCACTTTGGGTATACTGCTGGCTCTGTGCATAAGAATTACTCCTGGCAGGCTCAGTGGACCAGATGGAATGCTGGAGGTCAACCCCAAGTTTACTGTGTGCAAGGCAAATGCCCTCTCTGCTGTGCTGTTGCTCAGGCCCTGAATTTATTTCTTAAGATTTGTGGCTATACCCAACAGTGCTCGGAAGGTTTTGCATATCAGGTATTGAACCCAGAGCCTCCTGCTTCGGGCTGTCTCTTTCTTGCCCCAGAAAGAGTTGTTTCTGTCAGATCTTGGAACTCTGGATTTGCTGAGCCTCAGACCTGCCCCAGGTGAGCTTATAAAGCACCTGACCACCCCCCAGAGAACTTTCATTTCTAAGAAATGTCCAGTTATTGTGGGGGCCTTGAGTGAGGGCACTGCTGCAAATGTGGAGCAGAAAGTGCAGCTGGCAACAGCTCTCTCACTGGTGAAAGCCCTGAAGAATGTGTAGAATGACACCATGAACTATAACTTAGCTTAAGATCCTCCATTCTAAGATATCAGCCATTCTATATACTCTGGCTCTCTATCATTCCCAACCATGTCCTGAAACCCTTCCCCTCTCTAGACTGAGGCTTTATGTAAGGCAGAGTGAGCTGGCCTAGTTACCTTCCAGCCAAGTCTTAAACCTCCCAACCATGACCTGTCAAGGGTCCATCCATCAAAAAGGAGGAAACTGGTGGTCTGACAGTTCCCAAGAATATGAGAACAATATACCCTCCAGGTAGATCTAACCAATCAGTGTAAAGGGCATAAGGGAAGGGACTTAGGAGTTATGGATTCAAAGCATAACAGGAAGCCCCTTACCCAAGGTCTGGATCGCTGTCTGACTGGTCAGAGTTGGGGCTGATCAAACACTGGGCAGTAGGGCAGAGGCAGCCTCTGCCCACACTTGGATCCATTCACATTTGTTGACCCATACGTTTTCTCTGCTGTTTCCAACCCAACAGTGTTTCCTATATAATTTGTCATTTTCCAGGATGTGTGACTGTGGCATCCATGGCCTGGCACTCCAGAAATGTCCAACCTCCTTCATCTCTAGAAATTCTTCTCCCCAAATGAAACTTTATGCCCATTAAAGACTCCCTCCTCCTCCTAGTCTGTTCTTCCAGGCCATGGCCCCCACTATCCACTTCCTGTCTTGAGAGGAGATTTTGTTAACTCTTTTCTGACTAGAAGCACCCCTCTCTCCCTTCCAGCCTTGCTTCCTTGCTATAGCACTCGCCCCATGCTATACCAGTGGACCCCCTGCGTCTTGTACCAGCGTCAATGTCATTTCCATCTGCGGCCTCCTTGGAGCATGCTGGTGGCCCCCAGGGGGCATGTATGGTTGTGCTTGAGTAATAATTTTCCAGAGATCCCCTATATCGATTTAATCCTCTGACAGCTAGCTTCTGCCTCTGAGCCTAATGCTGTAGGTCCCATTGCTATTGTAGTAGGCATTGCCATTTCCATCCTTTTACAATAGTGAGAATATTCCACACCAGCGTTTCCTTCCATTTACATGGGTAACATTCTACTATACAGATGTTATTCACAGGTGGCTCATTGATCGCCTGGACATGGGCACTTGGGCTTATTTCCTCCCCCCTAGACATTATCTGATATAGTTTTTCTCCCACTGGTTGAGTCCCACCCTCTGTAGCCATCCGGCCCTTGTTGAGCACGTGGACAGAGCTAGGAATCAATAGAATCCAAATCCTTTGCATTCCAGAAAAACCAACCCTTACCCATGTCTCTCCCCAAAGGTCAGGATTCTAGTTTGTCTTAACTCTTTGACTCTCCGTTTGGGGAATAATTCCCTCCTCTCACCAATGGTCCTGTCTCCCTCAGGATCCACCTCCAGGGCCATGCTCAGCGCTTCAGTGGTGGCGATGTCCACGTTACAGGGGACCACAACCAGGATGATGGTCTGCTCCTTGGAGATGTATGTTTTGATGAGCCTCTTGATCTGTGAGAAAACATGAAGTGGAAGGGATGAACATGAAAGAGAGTAAGCAGGCAAAGACACAGGCCTCATTTAGGCTCCCAGGTGAGTTTCATCCAAAGTCATTTTGATTTTGATTTTTTTTTCTCCCACACCCAGCTTTGCTCAGGGGTTACTCAGGGGTTATACTGCCTCTGCAGTATAACTTTGGGGTTATTGCTGGCAGTGTCTGGAAGACCATGTGGATCCTGGGGCTCAAACCTGGGTTGGCTCTGTGCAAAGCAAATGCCCTCCATGCTGTGTTATTGCTCGGGACACCAAATAAAGTCATTTTGGGGGCCAAAAATAAGAGGTTTGGGCTCTTCAAGATTCTCCTGGAACTTTAGATAATGAGGGTTGTGATAAAGGTAATAAAAGGTTGGGGCCAGGGCCCGGAGAGATAGCACAGCGGCGTTTGCCTTGCAAGCAGCTGATTTAGGACCAAAGGTGGTTGGTTCGAATCCCGGTGTCGCATATGGTCCCCCGTGCCTGCCAGGAGCTATTTCTGAGCAGACAGCCAGGAGTCTGAGAATCGCCAGATGTGGCCCCAAAACCAAAAAAAAAAAAAAAAAAAGGTTGGGGCCAGATTGATAGTACATTGGGTTGGATTCTTGCCTTGTATGTGGCCAAACAGCCCAGATTCTATCCCTGGCACCTCACATGGTTCCATAAGCATGGCCAGGAACAATTTCCGAGTTCAGAGCCAGGAGTGACCCCTGAGCATCACCAGTTGTGGCCCCACTACCAAACTACAGAGAAAAAGAAATAGTTAAAACAATGGCTTGACTCTTGCTCAAATGGCCCTAGAATGAGTCTTTAAGGTTCCCAGGTACAGAAAGGTTTTCACAGCTCCTTCTCTTTCTTCCCAAATAAAACTCTTTGCAATACACACTAGCTTAAATAAGCCACCAAAATAACTCTTAACTGGGGCTGGGGCTATAGTATGGTGGGGAGGGCTTTGACCTTGGAAGGGTTCATTCTCTAACATCCCCGCAGTTCATCTCCAAATCCCACTAGGAGTGACCCCTGAGCGCAGAGCCAAGAGTGAGCCCTGAGCACCACTGTATATGGCCCTCAAACCAAGATAAGAACAAAAAGACTATTAGCCAGAAATGAGCCACCTATAAAACATGTATAAGATACATTTCCGGGGGCTGGAGGGATAGCATGGAGGTAAGGCATTTGAATTTCATGCAGAAGGTCGGTGGTTTGAATTTCGGCATCCCATATGGTCCCCTGTGTCTGCCAGGGCGATTTCTGAGCATAGAGCCAGGAATAACCCCTGAGCACTGCCGGGTGTGACTCAAAAACCAAAAAATAAAATAAAATAAAATAAAATAAAAAAAGACACATTTCCCGTTTTTGAGTCTGTCATATTCTTTGGAGAGAAACATCTGTCTGACTTGGAGGAGTCCATGGACCACCCCTCCTCTATGCATTCTAACATGAAGCCCTTAAACTCAGCCTTAAACTCACGGTAGGGCCCAGGCTCTCCTTCCCCACCTGTTCCCACCAACAGCAGCCACAGAGGGGGGGGGGAGGATGGAGCCTCAAGTCTTACCTGGTACCCTATGTCCACTGGCTGGCCACTCACGGCCACCCTGGTGATGCCAGGAAGGTCAATGAGTGTGAGGTCTGGAACATAGGGAGAGCAGACCTGGAGACTGATTAGTTCATGACTGATACCTACGCCTTCCCCAGCTATGATGTTCTGGGCTGGAGAAGGAGAGAAAAAAAGAAAAAACTATATTGAATCTCAGGGTGGAAACACTTTATTCCTGCAAATCTTCAGAAAGCTCCTCTTCCTCCTGTGATTTAAAAGCAAACAGAGAGCAAACTGACTCTTCTGAAGCAAGAAGGGGCCAGGAGAAATCTTCAAAGATAACTCTGCATTTCCCCTGCCAGTAACTACAACTGTCTTCAGGGATGGGTCTTCATATGATAGCTCACTGTAGCTAATCACCTTAAGCACACGCCCTGTTTTAATCTCCTCTCACATCCTACTTGGTTGGCTGACACAGTGTCCACACCTTATTCTCCCCTACTACAAATATCCATTTCCTACTTACAACAAACGGAGTTACTCTCCCAAAGTGGCTGGTAGATGCCTCTTGGTGAGTACTCTACTAACCTGAGATTCAACCTCACCAGTGACTTCGACATCCAGCAACTCTAATCTCACCAATGACTTCTACATCTTGATCTATGATATTACCGGCTTCATTTACTTTTGCAGTTAATTTTCCCATTAATGATGAAAAGAATGGACCACAAAATAAAACTGAAATTAAGAAACTGTTTCATAATTCCTAAAACACATCCTCAGAAATCACAGGAGGAAACATGATGGTTTCTAATCAAAGGTTTATTGGGGGGTTATAGTAAGCCCCACCCAGCCACCCAGCAGTGCTCAGGTTTAACTCTCAAGCTTTGTGCTCAGAGTCCATTCCTGGTGGTGCTGGGGATTGAAATGGGATTGGTTGCATGCTGAGCCAAGCACCATTTTTTTTTAAATATAAAATCTTTATTTAAGCACCATGATTACAAGCACGATTGTAGTTGGGTTTCAGTCATCAGCAGAACATCCCCCTTCACCAGTGCAACTTCCTACCACAAATGCCCTCCCTCCTTCGTTCCTAAACCCTGCCTGTACATCTACTTCTCTCACTCATTAAGCTTGTCATTGAAAAGGTGTGGAAAAAATAAAAATTAATAAGTAAGGACTGGAAAATAACAAATAGAAGAAGAACTCCCTAACTTCTTGCGAACTTTTCACCTCCCCAACTCCCTAACTTCTTGCGAACTATTCACTTCCCTATTCCCTGAGAACTCCTCACTTCCCCTTCCTTTGAACTAACGCATAACTTCTTCTGTGGCCGGAGATAAGGAAAGATGCCTCCTTCCTGGCAGGTGTGTTTCATGATATGTATGGTCTTTTTTACCCTATAAAAGCTGTGCTGAAGTCTGGAGGGGGGCCGAATCTCCTCTACTCGACTCTGAGGTATGAGATTCAGTCCCTGCATGCTGGAATATTAAATCCCTCGTGTTATTACAGGAAGTCTGGTCTCCAAGTCTCTGTGGGTGCGCGCATATCCTGAGCCTGGAGCGAAGTTCTCCCTAAGGGAGTTCCTTCAATCATGATAGTTAGTGTAGTTATTTCCCTAACTGAAATTACCATTCTTTGTGGTGAGCTTCATATTGTGAGCTGGTCCTTCTGGCCCTCATCTCTATTGTCTCTGAGCAATATTACAATAATGTCCTTAATTTTTTGTAAAAGATATTGATGAATGAGACTATTCTGTGTCTATCTCTCTTCCTCTGACTTATTTCACTCAGCATAATATATTCCATGTACATCCACATATAGGAAAATTTCATGACTTCATCTCTCCTGACATGAGCCAAACACCTTAATCCAAGTCCTATCTGTCTTTCTGGCTGGTATTTCAGGCAGGTGAACTGGGGTCTCCATTCAGTAAATCCTGACAAGAATGGACACAAGTCACAATTATGGGGGCTGGAGAAATAGCACAGTGGTGGGGCATTTGCCTTGCATGCAGCTGACCCAGGAGGGAACCAGTCCAATTACTGGCATCCCATATGGTACCCCAACCTGCCAGGGCGATTTCTTAGTGCAGAGCCAGATGTAGTCCCTGAGCGCTGCTGGATGTGGCCCAGAAACCAATTAACCAATCAATAAAGTTTTTTTTAAGTCACAATTATGCAAATACACAAGTCATCTCTGTGAAAAGGCCCAATGATTGAGTGAAGAGCCATTCAGCCTTTGGGAATGCCTCTACCCAAGGCTAATGGGGCTCTCCATGACCCGCTATCCAAATTTATGCTCCAACAGATGCATGGAATTTGGAGGCCCCTAAATAAGGCAACATGCGCCTAGTTTATAGCCAATATTGAGCTGCCCTCCTGGATGCTGATGCCCATTGTAGACAACCCTTTTCAGAGGCTGGATTCTGCTCATGGCACTAGTCTTCATGGGAATGAAAAGGGATAACAGGGGTACAAAATTACTTCTATTTCCTGCAGATTACTGCAATAAGCTGTAAAGTTTTGCCAGGTGTCAGTTGCAGGAGCCACAAAACTGCAAAGGCTACATAGCTGCTTGACTGCACTGATGCAAGGGCCCAAGACTGCAAGGGGCAGATGATGCAAAGCTTGTAGGGACATGGGGGCGGGCAGTTGGCGGGTATAGCCAGGTGCCTACTAAATTGTAGCTGCCCAGACAGAGGAGACAGAGGAGAAGAGAGAGTAGAAACCAAGTGTCTTAATTCCTGCCTGGAGTCTGAAGCCTGAGGCTCAAGTCTGGGGCTGCCCAGGGGTTTTCTGAGATAGAGAGAGATAAATAGAAATTCACTGGCTAGAGGAGGTGGGGGGAGACCTGTAGATTAAAAGCAAAAGTGAGGGGAGACCTGTAGATCAAGAGCAAGAGTTCGTGACAGAGATAGAGGGATAGATACAAAGCAGACAGCATCTCTCTAATGCTTTATCTCTGGTCCCCCACAGACCAGCCAGCACTGCTCTGGAGACTCTCCTGGGGCCCCCTCCAACTGTCCAAGATATTTTTAATACCTTACATGACAGGGGCATGTCCAGGGTTATGTCCAGGTCCACCTGTTACTATAATTCGATTATTCAAGGGGTGTGTCCAAGTCCAACTGTCATTACATCAACAAAGGGGCCCTGGGGGTGGCTTGCCAGCATGAGATCTAGGAAACATCCATAGAACCCACATGCCCCTAGCAATCCCTGGCCCCTGTTGTTGTGATTCTCAGAGCTCAAATATGAAAAGGGCCAACACCATAAATTGATGTGCAGTCTCTGGCATCCCAGTCATGGTGCCAAGTAGTAAAGGGGAGAAGGGGAGAAAGGCAAGACTGTGCGAGAAACTGGAACCCTGAGTGGAGGAGGGATTTGGAGATAGGTGCAGGAACATGGTGGCTAACACAAGACATGGTTTGGCCAGACTACCAATGCAGGGAGAGGTGCTTCCTACAACAGGGGGTGGGACTTACCTTTGCGGATTTCCTTTTCCACCTCGGATGCATCCTGGAGTTCAATCTCAAAATCCTGGTAGCTGACAATGCCTTCCCATTGTGCATCTTCTCCCATCAGCTTCTTTAGTTTCAATACCAGAGGACATCGGGTCACAATCCCTAGGGACACATTGGGCGATGCTCTAGGCTGCTCCCAACAGCTAGTAGTCCCGTTACCCCTCGCCCAACTTCCAGCCTATCTCCGACAGTGTCTGTGGTGGGTAATTAATGTGTTGTCTGGGGCTAGAGGAGAGATACCAGGCACAGAATGGATGCAGAGCAGCAGGAAAGTCTGCCTAGCTTAAAAGTCACATATGGCGATTAAGGACTTACAATAAAGTTGGATTACTCCTGAAACATCATCTGACTGCTGTGGATCATTTCTACGCCATTACCCTTCTACCTACAGACCTGCGTGCTGAAGGGGCTTCAGGCGCCGGGTTGAGCTGAGAAAGGTCTCACCATGGACCCCACTAGGACTATATAATTAATACTTAATACAACATATTGGCACCCAAACAGGGACCAAGGCTTGAATCCTGGACCCAAGAAGACCTCAGAGATGACGGTGAGTTCCCTGGCCTTGTGGCTCTCTTCAGCTGGAAGAGAATGTAGAGCCCAAACAGTTGGCCCACCTGCAGCCTGAGCTGATCATGGTGGAGATTCCTTTAGGCAGCAGAGCAAGACGGAGCTGAAAGCTTGGAGTACCCCCGTCAGAGGCCTAGGACTATGACCTTTATCCTACAAAAAGTGCCGTTTCTGAAGAGCTCAGCCTCCCAATTTCGAGACACTTATAGAAGCCACTGATTGAAAAAAGACCAGAAAAAGGGGGCTTAACTGATGGAGCACTGGTATCTGGATAAAGACCAACAGCCCGCAACTTGGATTCTGGCTCTGAACTATTGGACTTTCAGGCTCAGGTGATCTCAACTGCTTTAAACTCCCAGATGAGTGGTCACAGTGACAGCTGTGCTCCTTGCAGACAGGCACAGTGCTCCAGCACCAAGAGGCAGAGAGGCAGCAGTGCGGGGGAGCACTAAAGCAGGCAAATGGGATCTACGTGGCAGGTCCAGCCAGGGACAGCCATGGGACCTGGTGTTCCATGGAGTAAAAACACGTGGCCAGCCCACGCACTCTGCGCACCCTGGGGGGGAGACAGCCACAGCTTACCGGTGTCTGGACACCATAGTGATGGAGAAAAAGAAAAAGAGAAAGAACAGAAACCTAGCTAAGTTCATCTAAGGAAAAACTGCTTTTAAAGGGCCGGAATGGTGGCACAAGCAGTTAGGTGTCTGCGCTGCCCATGTTAGCCTAGGACGGACTGCAGTTCAATCCCCTGACATCCCATATGGTCCCCCAAGCCAGGATCCAGTCTAAAAGTGTTTGGAGAAATAGCATTAAAATTTTTAAATTACGGCCCGGAGAGATAGCACAGCGGTGTTTGCCTTGCAAGCAGTCGATCCAGGACCAAAGGTGGTTGGTTTGAATCCCGGTGTCCCACATGGTCCCCTGTGCAGTGCCTGCCAGGAGCTATTTCTGAGCAGACAGCCAGGAGTAACCCCTGAGCAAAGCTGGGTGTGGCCCAAAAACAAACAAAACAAAACTTTAAATTATGAATGTATCGGCAGAAAAGTTCTAATGTTTATGCTCAGAGAAGTCTAGGTAAAAATGTGATGTGTATAAGTTATGGGAAAGGCTGATATTTTGAGACACTTTAAACTTTGATGCATTGGATTTTATTAGATTTTTACTGCCTTTGGCAGAGGTCAGGAGAACAAAAGTTAACCTTTTCTCATTTCTTTTATTTAAGCAAAAAAGGGGGAACTGTTACTCTTCCCCCAACTTCCTGCCTATCTCACCTAGATGGTGAGACCCTCCCACAGCTGAGAGGGGTCTGTGGTAGGTGATTAAGTTGTTACCTGGAGGGTAGGGGAGAGATATCAGACATCGGATGGATGCAGATGATCAGGAAAGAGGCTGCTTAGCTTAGAAGCCATACATGGTGGTTAAGGCCTTGTAATAAAATTAGATTTTTTCCAAAACTTCCTCTAACTGCTGTGGATTATTTATTTGCTGTTACCCTGCTACATACAAACCCGTGGGCCGAAAGGGCTGCAGGCGCCGGGCTGAGCTGAGAAAGGCCTCACCATCCACACCACTAGGGCTATATATTTAATAATTAATACAACAGTCCCCCACTGCCAGGGAACTACTAGAGGAAGATTCACTCACTCTGCCAACCTTCTGCCAGTCTGGCCCTCGGATTGGTCTGGAGGAACCTTCAAAAATGACTGCATTTTTCCTGCCAGTGACTGCAGTACATATTGGTGACTTCAACCTCAAACTCACACGATGAATGACTGGTTCATTTATCCTGGCATCTCTCAGTTGAAAGGTTTTTGCTTCAGCCCAGTGTTGTGCCATCAACTCTGATGATAATCTCCACTTGAATCTTGTAGACACAAAACTGCATCCTCCAATTCCCCCAACCCCCATGTTTCCTAAGCAGGCTGCCATACTGCAAGGTCACACTCTGGGGTCCTCATTGTTTCTACCTACATTTCAAGAAGTTCTAGCTCTTCCTTGGGCTGCCTTCATGGGCTCAGGATTGAGACAGCATTTGCCCTGACCTAGAGTACCAACTATCTCCTAGGTGCTTACCACCTTTTGGGAGGGGAACTCATGGAAGAGAGCCTCACACATACAATTCTAGGAGTCAGACACATCTACCCACCCAATCTGTTGGGTTCACACAGGGGGAATGAGTGAAGAGAGGGCATGAGGGCCTGAGCCTTGCTCACATTCACTTGTTAAAGCACAGCCCCAGATGTGGCAGCCTTTGGAGGGAAGGTTCAATGGGATCATAATAGTAGGACTAGAACCAGTTAGTAATCATTGGACTCCCCTTGCAATGAGTCACCTGATAAATGGAATCACATAAAGCAACTGCTTCAGGTGATCCTGTAGAGTAACTGGTCTGGTGTAAGATGGCACCCAGCTTTTAACCCAAAACAAATGCATTCCACCATCTTCCTCTTTCCCTTAAACCTATCCCTTTGATATGTAAAAGTCCACCTGGATCTCATGCTACCCTCCCCTGCCCAGGTGAATTGGTACTCATTTAATAAAAGAAGGTTAAAAAAGGTCAGTTTTGGTTGGTGCATAGAGAGATCACAAGGCAAAAAGACACTCACTTAATGACTCTCTCCTAACTGGCTTGGTTTATTAATTCTTCTTCTTCAGGCCCATTTACCTAGGGTTGGAAATATAGCATGTGGGGTAATTTCACTACCTGGACAATTATTTTCCAGTCTGGGGATTCTCCTTGAGGTGAGTTTCAGAAACATCACTCCAGAGATGGGGAAGAACAGCACCAAGATGGTTGCCATCCTCCCAGGATCAGTGGTTATTTGCAGGCTTGACTCCAGGCCTTGCACCCTCCCTCACAGAGAACTCAGGTTAAAGGAAAGATTATTTATAAACCACTTTTGTTGCCCACTGTGTAACTCCTGAAACATGCCAAAGCCCCAGTGTTTGTGTGTGGGGCTTAGGCGCCTCACTAACCCTTGGTTATTCTTCTGCTATGCCCCTGACCCTGATACCCTGCATGTATCCCAATCCCCCCATCCTATATAGGTATATATAGGAGTTGGAGCAGAATAAAGTGTCTCTAGCCATCAGCCTGGCGCCTGTTCTTTCCTGGTCATCAGCTGAGGGGAACTTCTTCAGTCCCAAACACATCAGGAGGGTGGAAGTTGCCCCTCATTGGCACAACTAATAGGAACAAAAATCTTCATACAAAAAAGAAACTCCAACAAGTGCACACAGAGACAAAATGTTCTCACCCAATGTTAGAACATTGGGAGAAGACATGTCCATACTCCCAAGAGTGGCCTTGAGGGGTTTAAGTTGCCCACATTCTTCTTGTGGATGCCTACCCTCAGCACCAGAAGAAATATGTTGGTATATCTATAATCCCTTCCGTGGCAGCCTGAGCTGACACAGGGGTGATCGCTTACCACTGCCCCTAGGCAGGGCCACCCCCGACAGGGCCTCCAGCACCGAGCTCTTGCCCGAGCTCTGGTCCCCGATGACGGCGATGGCAGGCAGGGCCAGGTCCTGTTCCACACCCAGAGCCCGCAGGGAGTCGATGAGGTCGATGCAGGGACGCACCTTCTCCTCATACTGTCTGTTTAGGCTGTTATTGAGGTCCTAGGGAAGACAGAAGCAGAGAATGTGATCAGGGCTGGAAGGCCATGGACTAGCAAAGACAGATTTCCACTGGACAAAATTGCAGATGGCTGGTGTTCCTAATCCACCAATAGAAAGGGCTGCAATGATAGTACAGTTTGAAGGACATCTGCCTTGCATGTGGCCAATCTGGGTTTGATCCCAGCATCCCATATAAACATCATAAGGAGGAATTCCTAAGTTAAGAGCCAGGAGTACTCCTTAAGCACTACTAGATGTGGCCTAAAATCCAAACTAAATAATAAAATTTTTTAAAATATATCTGTTTTTTGAGATATGTTTTTATTACTGTAGATTACATGTTGTTTGGCTGGGAATACAGTACAATAAATTTTATTTTGAAAATGCATTTCACACAAGCTGCATCTGAAATGCTTTACAGAGCAAAGTGCTCGGTCTCCATTTGTTCCTCTTGCTTGCATTTTCTATCTGCAACTTCTTTCTCATGTTGGCCTTTCAGCATATTCCTTCTATGAGCAGCCTGAAAGTTTATTCCACCTTTTCTCTTCTTTTTTCCTTCTTCATCATCATCATCTTCATTTATACATCATCATTTATACAATTTGATTACACACATGATTTTAGTTGTGTTTCAGTCATATAAAGAACACCCCCCTTCACCAGTGCAACATTCCCATGACCAATGCCCCAAATCTCCCACCTCTGTATTTGAGACAGGTTTCTACTTCCCTCATTCATTCACATTGTTATGTTAGTTGTCAGTGTAGCTATTTCTCTAGCTGCAGTTACCACTCTTTGTGGTGAGCTTCATATCACGAGCTGGACTTTCCTGCCCTCATCTCTATTTTTTCTGAGAATTATTACAAAAATGTCTTATTTTTCTGAAAAACGCATAGATGAGTGATACTATTCTGTATCTATCTCTCTCCCTCTGACTTATTTTACTCAGCATAATAGATTCCATGTAATCCATGTATAGGAAAATTTCATGACTTCATCTCTCCTGACGGCTGCACAATATTCCATTGTGTATCTATACCACAGTTTTTTTAGCCATTCATCTGTTGAAGGGTATCTTGGTTGTTTCCAAAGTCTGGCTATTGAAAATAGTGCTGCAATGAATATTGGTGTGAGGAAGGGAGGAGTGGTATAGCTGGATCATATGGAAGTTCAATTTCCAGTTTTTTTTTAAGGAATCTCCATATTGTTTACCATAAAGGCTGGACTAGACAGCATTCCCACCAGCAGTGAATGAGAGTTCCTTTCTCTCCACATCCTCTCTAGCACCCATTGTACTTGTTTTTCTGCAACATGTGCCAGTCTCTGTGGTGTGAGGTAGTACTTCATTGTTGTTTTGATTTGCATCTCCCTGATGATTAGTAATGTGGAGCATTTTTTTAATGTGTCTTTTGGCCATTTGTATTTCTTCTTTGACAAAGAGTCTGTCCATTTATTCTCCCCATTTTTTGATGGGATTGGATGTTTTTTTCTTGTAAAGTTCTGTCAGCGCCTTGTCTATTTTGGATATTATTCCCTCATCTGATGGGTATTGGGTGAATAATTTCTCCCATTGTATCCTAGGCATTATTTTCTCTGAGATGCCTTGTCTTGTGCCAGAATTTAGAGGAAAGGGTTTTAGTTTTTCTCCATAGAGTATAATATTTGCCACTGGTTTGTGGTAGATGGCCTTAACTATATTGAGTAAGGTTCCTTTCATTCCCATCTTGCTGAGAGTTTTTTTTATCAAAAATGAGTGTTGGACCTTATTCAATGCTTTCTCTGCATCTATTGATATGATTATGTGATTTTTATTTTTCTTGTTGATATTGTGTATTATGTTGATAGATTAACAGATGTTAAACCATTCTTGCATTCCTGGGATAAAATCTACTTGATGGTATTGAATGATCTTCTTGATGAGGCATTGGATCCTATTTGCCAGGATTTTGTTGAGGATCTTTGCATCTTTGCATCAGGGATATTGGTCTGTAATTTTCTTTTTGGCAGCATCTCTGTCTGGTTTTGGTATCAAGGTGATATTGGCTTCATAAAAACTATTTGGAAGTGTTCCCGTTTTTTCAATTTCATGAAAGAGCATGGCAAGGATTGGTGGTAGTTCCTCTTGAAAAGTTTGAAAGAATTCATTAGTGAATTCATCTGGGCCTGGGCTTTTATTTTTGGATAGACATTTGATTACTGTTTTAATTTCCTCAATAGAGATAGGGTGTTTATATATGCTACATCCTCCTTATTCAACTATGAAAGGTTATAAGAGTCCAAGAATTTATTCATTTTTTCCAGGTTCTCATGGTTAGTGGCATAGAGTTTCTCAAAGTAGTCTCTGATTACCCTTTGAATCTCTGCAATATCTGTAGTAATCTCCCCCTTTTCGTTTATAATATGGGTTATCTGTTGGTTACCGTGATCTGACAGTGGCCACTTTGCCAAAACCTCTCTGCCATTTTCCAATCTTGCACCTGCAAACTGTCTACGTGCTGTTTTGCTACAAAGCCCCTGGGCAAGCAGGAAAAAATGCAGCTACAAAAGTAACAAATAACTTTTTGGCCCAGAGGAGAGGAACACAGCCTGGTACCACTCCCAGGAATGAAGCTATACTCCCCTAACCCACATTATCAAGTTAACAAGGCATTCATTATTGTTTTTGTGCGACATTGTTTTTATAAAGTTATTTTCTGAGAACTAGCCCCACCATAAATCTGTTAAGAGTTTAGGAATGTAGTTAGGCAGCCCCTACCCAAGGTTACAAGGTGTTTCCATGGAAACTGCTAATTAAGCATGATTGACATTGCCTTTTGCCTGCCCCTCTTACCCTGTCTATATAAGAGGATGCAGGATCACATTAAATTGCCTGTAAATGAAAATTCTGTCTTGGGCCTTGTTATTAACCTCTCTTAGATTTTTTCAAGGTGTGGTTGTGTGATCTGAGCTTTGCAAAAAAAAGGTGCGGTTGTTTGTGAGCCTTTCGTCCACTCTCCGCTGGCCGGGCCCCTTCGCGGGGGTGGGGGTGGGGGGGGGCTTACAGGACACCCGCAGTTATCAAGTTTCTTTCTCCCTTTCTGTGTGAGTTTTGCCAGTGGTGTGTCAATCTTTTTTATTTTTTCAAAGAATCAACTTCTGCTTTTGTTGATCTTTCAGATTGTTTTTTGGGCTTCCACTTAATTGATTTCTGCTGTAAGCTTTTTTATTTCCTTCTTTCTACCTATAATAAAATTTGTTTAAAGACCAAAGAAAATCTCCAACAGAAGAAACAGAAGTTATATAATATTTGTATATAATACATGTAACATAATATTTAGATGTATGTTTATATATAAACAAAGCAAAACTTCCCAAATGTCATAAAAATTATCAATCCAAATATCTAAAGGTTTCTATGAGAAATAAAATATTGTCTAATGTTGCACTTGATAGTGATATGAATGAATGTTGATTAAATAAAAAATGTATAGGTCTATGATGGAGGGTGAGGCCTTTCTCAGCTTGGCCTGGCTTCTTAACCCTTTGCTGGCAGGTCTGAAGGTTGTAGGGTAATGGCAGAGAAATGATCCACAGGCAGTCAATTGAAGTTTCAGGAGACAGCTATTTTTTTTGTTTGTTTGGTTTTTGGTTTTTGGGCCACACCCAGTGATGCTCAGAGGTTACTCCTGGCTCTGCACTTCTAAATCACTCCTAGCTTGGTGAACCAAATGGTCCTTACTCCCTCCCCTTCCCTCTCTTCCCCTCCCTTCCCCTCCCTTACTCCTTATCCCTCCCTCCCCCCTTCCCTTTTCCTCTTTCCCCCTTCATCCCTCCCTCCTCCTTTTTTCCTTCCTTCCTTCCTTCCTTCCTTCCTTCCTTCCTTCCTTCCTTCCTTCCTTCCTTTCTCCATCCCTTGCTCCCTTTTTTCTTCCCTCCTTCCCTTCCTCCTTTTCCTCATCCCTCCCTTCCTCCTTCTCTTCCTTCTTTTCTCTTTCACTCCCTCCCTCCCTCCGTCCTTCTTTCCTTCCTTCCTTCCTTCCTTCCTTCCTTCCTTCCTTCCTTCCTTCCTTCCTTCCCTCCTTCCTTCCTCCATCCCTTGCTCCCTTTTTTCTACCCTTCCTCCTTCCCTCCCTTCCTCCCTCTTTCCTTCCTTCCTTCCTTCCTTCCTTCCTTCCTTCCTTCCTTCCTTCCTTCCTTCCTTCCTTCCTTCCTTCCTTCCTTCCTAGAAGGGTTTATTCCTGATTCTCAAAGATCGCTACTGGCAGACCCATGGGGCTAAAAACCACATTATATTGCGGCCAGAATGATAGCACAGTGGTAGGGCATTTGCCTTGTCAGCCAATGAACATGGGTTTGATGCTCGGCATCTCATCCCTGAGCCTACAATAGTGATTACTGAGCATAGAGTCAAAAGTAACCACTGAGCACTGCTGAATGTGGCCCCCAAACAAACAAAAAACCCAAAACTAACCCTCACATATACAAGGCAAACACCCTCCTCATGATACTATTGTTCAGCCTATTTTTGCATTTCTTTCTATCATCTACTCACAAAAGTTGATAACAGAAATATCAATAGAGCCAAATACACACAGTCATTTTATATAAAACAGGAACACATTCTGAATGCTAGCTCTGCCTGTACGATGCCCTAGGTTCCATATCTGGTCACATGTAGTATGTGAAAAAGTTTCCATAAGATGATTCTTGGAATTGTTGTATATAAAAGTGTTTCCTTAGGATTGTTCTGTGACTATTGCCCCACCTAGCCCTTCCAGGTGGGGCGCTGTGGAGTTGGCAATAAATAGCTTGAGGGACAAGGGAGAGGGGTCCTTCGTTGAAAGCTGCTGGCTGCAGGAGGATTCTCTGGCTCTCCTTGCCCGATCTTTTACACCCTATCCTTCTTGTCTGTGTGGATTATTATTTGCTGCGGATAAATAGTACCAAGGTTTTCCCCCGAAAGGGGACAAGGGGATGGGAAGTAATTTCTCATTCTGGGGACTGTTCTTGGATTCACAAATGCCCAGCAAAGTTAACAGCGAAGATACATTACAGTCACATATACATTCAGGGGAAGGGGCACACAAAAATGAATACACGGGTACAGTCATATGGTGAGGGAGCAAACACAGGACTTTGGTGGACACTGTGCCAATATTGACCCATGAGATAAACATTACACTGCAGATTAAAACCATGGATACTCACCAGCTAGGGCTTCTTGAGTACAAGGGACCCTACTGGGTAAAGATCAGTGTATTGCAATATCAGAAAGAAAAGAGGAAATCAAACTAATTGAGAATGAGAAATAGATTTTGGGACACCTTCCAAAATGGTAAGGAAAGCAGTTATTCCTGTTAATTCAAACTCTACTTAGAGCCCCCACTGGTTTCTTCTGTTACAACACCTGCCCCAAGGGGCCATTTTCTTATGAGATCTGTGGATATCCAGAGCCTGTAGGGAGTTTGCATCTAGGAGAACTGATGGAGCTAATGTTCAGGGACAGGAAACCTCATGTAGAGAGACAGAATGGAGCTCCCATCCAGGGCATATTCTCCACTTACCACTTTGGGGTCCAGTTCCTCTTCTTCTTCCAGTTCCACTTCTGCTGGCTCTGGCTCGTAATCACTTTCCATTGCTGGTTCTTTCTCGTGGTCACTTCCCAAAAGTCTGGGCCCGTTATACTTCTGGGGATTTGTGATTATCTGGTCAACCTGATAGGTCAACCTGAGGCATATAGATCTTTTTCTTTCTTCCTTTTCCTTTTCTCTTATTAAAGTTTTGGTTTGCAGTATCAGCTCACTGCCTTTCACAGAATGCTGAGCTTCTTTTCCAGTCTGTGGTTCACCCTGCTGGGCTCTGCTGAAAATGGAGCAAGACACCAATCAGCAGCTGATACTGTCTCTCCTGGAAACTGACCCATCTCTGGACACACAGAGTCACACCGGGGGTTCTGTGGCTGGAAAATGAATGACAGGGAACCCCTAAAGACCCATACACACTAGCTGAGGAGAAATAATGCCTGCAATTCAAGGTCCTCCATGCCCCTTGGGGTTTTATAAATTACCTTGTTATCATTGCAGGCTGAACCCACTAAAATGTTTTCACTGTACATTTACTTTTATTTATTATATGTATAAGATATATATGTTAGATTGGGATCAACCTGGAATTATTCAGAGCTCTGTACTCAGGAATTATTCCTGGCATTACTGAAGGGACCCTACGGGATGCCGGGGATCAAATCCACTTTGGCTGTGGACAAGGCAAACACCCTCCTCAATGTGCTATGGCTGTGACATCAATCACTTTCTTTCTAAAGCATTTTAACTTATTTAGGAGAAGGTTTGGGGGTCACACCTGGCAGTTCTTGGGAGCAACTTCCCACTTATGCTGGGGCATCACTCTCAGTGGTGTTGGAAGGACTCTGGAGTGCTGAGGATTAAACTGGGCTTTGTTGCAAACACAGTATGCACTCTGTCCATTGGACCTTTTCTCTGCTCTGCTCTCCCTCCTTTACTGCTTCTCACTGGCCACTTCACCATCTTTGCCTTCACCCCCAAATCCATATGCTTATATTTGAAATTCAATGAAATAATTTTCTGGGGCTTCCAATCTTCAAACATTCCCAATTTACAGGTCCAAGAATGCAGCATACAAGTAACACAATGATTTTTGCCTATAAATTTGAGATTAATGGCATCAATGCACCAGGCATCTCCTTACCTCAGAGCTGTCTGCCTTTTCCTGGAATATGGAAGGTGTTTTTTTTTTCTGTTTGTTTGTTTTTGTTTTTGGGTCACACCCGGCGTAGCTCAGGGGTTATTCCTGGCTGTCTCCTCAGAAATAGCTCCTGGCAGGCAGGCAGGCACGGGGGACCATATGGGACACCGGGATTCGAACCAACCACCTTTGGTCCTGCATAGGCTGCTTGCAAGGCAAACGCCGCTGTGCTATCTCTCCGGGCCCAGGAATATGGAAGTTTTGATGGAAAAGCATTTGTGCTGTCTGAACACTCCCTGAAATCAGGCAAAGCAGAAAATGACCCCAAATATTGAGATACTGCAGAAAGAGGGGGGGGGGAGAGAGAAAGAGAGAGGGAGGGAGGGAGAGAGAGAGGAGGGGAGAGAAAGAGAAAGAGGGACAGAGAGAGGAGGGAAGGGGGAAGAGAGAAAAGAGAGAGGAGAGAGGGAGAAGGAAGATGGAAAGAAGGGAGGGAGAGAGGGAGAGATGGAGGAGGAGGGAGAGTGTCACAGCCAAATGACTGGAGCAGCAGCAGGTTTTTGTTTTTGTTTTTGTTTTTTTCTTTTTGGATCTATCACTTTAAAAGTATTCTCCTTCCCCCACTCAAGGTTTACTCTTGTTTACAAGAACCAGACCCAGCCAGGGTAAATAGGGGTTTAGGGCCGTGCTCCTTCTTTGAATCCATCCATCCCTACTCATCTTCAATCATCCATCCCTTCCCAGAGAAAAGGAAAAGGTTGGGAAGGGGAGGGATCACCCCAAAAACAACCAGGCAGGCTGCAGGGGCCAGTTAGGCATGCACATCTCTCAGACATCCATCCGGAGCTCCCAGCTCAGCCCCCCCCCCCCCCCCCAGCTGTACTCACCACACTCTGGCTGCAGCTCAGGCCACCGCAGGCTGGCTCTCAAGGCTGGGCCTTTTATAAAGCTGAGGTCCGCCCCCCACAGACTTCTGAGAAATGAAAGCGAGCCTTCTGGCGCAGGAAATCGAAACCTGGAAGAGAGGGGAGTGAGGCCAGAGCCTGGAGCCTGGGCTTCTCTAGGAACTGCTGGCTGCCCTAGGCTGGGACCGGGCACTCTCTCACTGCCTGGTGCTCTGAGCAGGCCCCCTGCTAACGGGGTGCTCAGTTCTGAGATTCATCCCAGCAGGCACACTCACTCACTCCCCCATAAGGATCCTTATAGTAAGGTAATCTTATCCTGGAGGGCCTGTCCGAGGTAGGAAGCTTGTCACAAAGAGCTGGCAATTTAGTGAGTACAGAGCAGGGAGCACTGTGACAATGAGAGGTGGGAATGAGCACTCTGGACCAGAACTGGGTGCAAGAAGGAGGGAAAGTGATAGGCACGGTACCCCTTCAGTTCACAAACAATAGTGCAAACCACAGTTCCTACAAAGCAGACAGACGGGGGGGGGGGTGGGGGGTGGGGGTGGGGTGGGGTGGGGGAGTGGGGGGGTGGGGGGGGCAGGGGAAGCTGGTAGGAAGGAGGGCTGTAGAGAAACTAGTAGCAGGAAATTCGCCCTGGTGAAGGGTGTTGTGCATTGTATAAATGAAACTCAATCATGAACAATTCGGATGCTGTGGGAAAAAGAAAATGTAGTATGAACCATCTTATAACCACGATGTTTTCATAAATTGATTAAAAATGCATGCTTATGATTTAAAAAAGAAGTTGGAGCGATAGCACAGCAGAAGGGCATTGGCCTTGCATGTGATTCCCGGCACATATGTGATCCCCTGAGCCTCCCAGAAATAAGTTCTGAGTGCAGAGCCAGGAGTAAGTCGGAGCCCCATCGGGTGTGGCCCCAAAACAAGCAAACAAAAATTGGTGTGCTGGGTTGCAGTAAGCAGGGAGCTTTATGGATAGGAGAATGTTTCCACCTGGAGGAGCCTGGTACCCCACCTCTATTCTCTATTGTTCCCTTAGAATCCCCAACAGCACCCCCCCCAAACTTCCCTTTGCTTGCCACCCCACCCCAAAGAGCCAGAACTTGCCCTAGCTTCCAATCCTGGGTCAGCTGGAAGGAACCAGACTCAATTGGGGGGGGGGGGTCCTTCATGACTGTTGGAAAGACATTACCTCTCTCTTGAAGGTACAAAGAAACACAGGTGGGAAGGACATGGTGGACTTCTAGGGACCATCCTCCTGAGCCCTCTCTGGGGTTTGCTAAAAGCTACTAATAAGCTTTTTTTGTGGGGGTAGAAACCTGGCAGTGCTCAGGCTCTGCATTCTGAAATTACTCTCGACAGACTTGTGGGAACATATGGGATGCTGGAGATGAGCCTGGGTCAGGAGAGGGCAAACGGCCCTCTCCTCTGTACTCTTGCTCTAATTACTGGCAAGAAAATTTTGCTCAGAGTCAAGCAACTCTTGTATGCCAGGCCCCCACTTGCTTTCTAGTGTTGTGTATGTAAACACTTTATGGGATTATTATGTTACTGACCCTACCCTGATTGGTGATTGTGCCCTACCCTAGGGTTTGACCTGGCATTCTGCTCCCACCCTAGGGTGGTACCTGATTCTGCTTCCACCATTGTGTGGTACCTGATTCTGGGAGATAAAAACAAAGTTCTGTGGAAGGCAAGGGGCTTTTGGCTGGAACTGATGCTGAGACTTTGGGCTTCAGTCTTGTCCTCTGAATGAAGTTAATATTTTCACAAGCCTGATTATCTGTGAGCTGTTTACCTCTCTCAGGGTCCAGCGCTGACCACTGAGGGCCTTCCAGCTTGGCACAGTTTATAAAACAGCGGTCCCAGCCACCCCAGTATCCTGAGAAAGGAAACTGAGCTCAGGAAATAAAATCCAGGAAGGGGGGGCTGGGGCGGGGCGTCAGGCCAGAGTTTCTGGTCTGGGCTCCACTGGGCCTGCTGGCTGCCCTAGGCTGGAACATGGAACTCTCTGACTGCCTGGTGCTCTGAGCAGGCCCCCTGCAAATGAGGTATTCAGTTCTGACTAGAGGCTTTTGGGATTCATCCCAGCAGGGCACCCACTCCCTCATAAGGATCCTTAAATAATCAGTAATAGTAAATCCTTATAGTAATAGGTCATCATATCCATGGGAGGAAGCTTGTCACAAAGATCTGGGAATTCTGTGGGGGCAGAGCAGGGAGCACTGTGACAATGAGAGTTGGGAGTGGGCACTCTAGATAAAAACTGGGTGCTGGAAGGAGGGAAAATGATAGTCATGGTACCCCTCAGTTCAGGAACAATAGTGCAAACCAAGTATCAAAAAAGAAGAGAGACAGAGGGGGAGAGAGAGAGAGAAAGACAGAGAGAAAGAAGGAGGGAGGGAGAGGGAGAGAATAGGGGGGAAAAGAGAGGAAGAGGGAGAAAGAGAGGGAGAGAGAGAGAGAGAGGAAGAAGGAAAAAGAGAGGGAGAGAGAGGAAGAGAAAGAGAGGGAGGAGTGAGAAGAAAAATGTCTGCCCCAGAGCAAGCAGGGGAAGCTGGCAGGAAGGAGAGTGGTAGGGTAACTGGTGGCAGGAAATGTGCCCTGGTAAAGGGTATTGGACATTTTATAACTGAAAATCATCAAAAATTTGGATGCTGTGGCAAAAAGAAGCTGTATTATGAACAATCTTATAGCCATGGTGTTTATATAAATTAATTTAAAAATATAGGTTTATGATTTTAAAAAAAGTTGGAGCAATAGCGCAGCAGAAGGGCATTTGCCTTGCATGTGATTCCCGGCACATATATGGTCCCCTGAGTAAGTCCCAGGAGTAAGTTCTGAGTGCAGAGCCTGGAGTAAGTTGGAGCCCCACTGGGTGTGGCCCCAAAATAAACAAACAAAAGTTGGTGTGCTGGGTTGCAGTAAGCAGGGAGCATTGTGGATAGAATGTTTTCATCTGGAGGAGCCTGGTACCCCACCTCTCTATTCTCCATTGTTCTCTTAGAATCCCCAACAGCACCCCGAAACTCCTCTTTGCTTGCAACCCCTACCTCAAAGAGCCAGAACTTGCCCCAGCCCCCAGTCCTGGGTCAGAAAATGGCTGGAAGAAACCAGACTCAATGAGGCGAGGGTTTGATGACTGGTGGAAAGATGGTATGTCAGGGGCTGGAGAGATAGTGCAGCGGTAGGGCATTTGTCTTGCACGCAGCTGATTCGAAAAGATGGAAGGACGTTGCCTCTATCCTGAAGGTACAAGGCGAGGCAAATGTCCTATCCACTGCGTGCTATCACCCACTCCATACTGTTGTTTGTTTACCTTTGTATATTTGGGTCGCAGCCAGCAGTGTTCAAGGTTCATTCATGGTTCTGCACTCAGGGGTCACTCTTGGTGGTGCTCAGGGAACCCATGTGGTGCTGGGGATCAGACTCAGGCAATTACCTGTACTTTTTCTTTGGCCTGTTTGCTTCCGTGTGAGTTTACCAAACCACTTGCATCCTTCCAGGCTGTCACTTCATAGAGCTCTGTCCACTGGGCTGAGTTGACCAGGGAGCAGGAGCCAGTCTGGGGACTCAGGAGCACCAGCGTGGCTCAGCCT
This sequence comes from Suncus etruscus, assembly GCF_024139225.1. Lineage (NCBI taxonomy): Eukaryota > Metazoa > Chordata > Mammalia > Eulipotyphla > Soricidae > Suncus > Suncus etruscus. The sequence continues at coordinate 97,235,061 of NC_064860.1, read as the reverse complement.
TCTCCATCAGAAATCAGCAGTCACTGGAAGCAGGTGGACAGGGTCGTCCTTGGTCCTGCTGCCTACAAGGTGCATTTACTTGAGCCCTGGGGCCAGCTGGCAGGGTGCATGCCCTCTCCATAGATGAGGCCCTTCTCAAATGCTCAGCATGATGCAGGGACTGCCTGTACTGGGCCTTGATGCTGGAAGGAGCACCCCTCACTGCAGTGTAGGGCTCATTTATTCATATGCACGAGTGGGGGCATCCCCCAGACTTTGTCTGGGTCTCTCTGGATCCTCTGGTTCAGTCTGTGCCAGAGTTTCTGCTGTACATGGAGTCGGAACACATGGCCAGAGCTGGAGCTCTCACAGAGGAACCTCTAACTCTTAAGGGCCTGAGTGGTAGCACAGTGGTAGCGTGTTTGCCTTGCACATGTTGACCTGGATTGACTAGGCTTGATTCTGGCATTGCACATGGTTCTCCGAGCCTGCCAGGGGTGATTTTTGAGTGCAGAACAATGACTAACCTCTGAATGCCACTGGGTGTGGTTCAAAAACTACCCCCATATAAAAAAGAAAAAAAAATGAATCTCCAACTAGACAGATTGCAGATGAGGGTGAGAATGTGGCTAGTTCCCTGGCCTGACTAAAGGTAGGTTTTGTTTTTCTTTTCCTTTTCAGCAGATTTTATTCTCAGGAAAGAAAATGTGGCTGGAAGATTGAAAATTTGAACAGGAAGTGAGATCAGTCCTGGACTGAGTCTTTCCAAAAGATGTGCCCAATGCTTCCTGCCCAGATCCTGTGAAAGCCACTCTTGGGAACAGGGACTTTGCAGGAACTATAAGAGACCTTGAGATAAGTATGGATTTAGGAGATGGACCCAGATGGGGTTTTTAATAGAGAGAAAAGAGGAAGAGGGAGTAGAGGGGACAGAGAAGGACACTGTATACAGAAGATGCCACTGATTTTAGGAGCAAAGACATCCCCAAGAATCCCAAGACCAGCTGGATCAGTTCCTTGCCTTTATTCTTGCCCAGGGCTCTAGGAAAAAAAAAAAGTCTTGCCCACAGCTGGTTTCACATGACTGGATCTTCAAAGAGTAAGAGCAAGGGCCAGAAAGATAGATATACAATGGTTTCCAAGTGGCTTTGTAAAGGAAAAATTTCCCCTGAGTTCCCTGACTGCCCTGATCACCTACCCCCCTTCACAATTGTGGGAACTTGTAGACCCAGTTACAGTTTAGCTTCCTTTTTGTTCTGACATGGTCCCAACCTGGTCATGTTAACCCTGTAAGCTTGCACCTGAACCTTGCAAAAATGTGATTGAGCAAATGCCAGATACTTCCTAAAGCAAATCAATCTACTGTAACTTTCTATTATTTGAAATGCTATATACAGCTTGTAAGCTCATGGCTTGGAGCTGGCAGTTTCTGGCTTATGCTGGACTCTAGCACAGCCCCTGCATATGCTTGTAAGAAAAGAAACCCCCTGCTTTTGCGTGAGACTGTGGTCTTTGTGTCTTTGAACGGCGCATCATTCTCCTGGACTTAACAGCTTGATTCTCAGCATCCTATATGTTTTTTTTTTTTTTTTGGTTTTTGGTCCACACTCAGCAGTGCTCAGGGGTTACTCCTGGCTGTCAGCTCAGAAATAGCTCCTGGCAGGCATGGGGGACCATATGGGACACCGGAATTCGAACCAACCACCTTTGGTCCTGGTTTGGCTGCTTGCAAGGCAAACGCCGCTGTGCTATCTCTCCGGGTCCAGCATCCTATATGTTTTCTCCTGAGCCCACCAGTGCATAAATGTAGAGCCAGGAGTAAGCCCTGAGAACCATCAGCTGTGACTCAGAAACCAAAATCAAAGCCCAAAACAAAGAAAGAAAAAAACCACCACCAACACCAAACCAGAAAGTACAACCCAACTAAAAACCAAAACCACAATCAAAGGAGAGCAGAGTTCTGTTGAAAGTCCTTTGATTTCTTCCAGCTGGCAGATGCTGACCCTGGCACCATGCATCCCCCTGGCCCTGCCTCCTACAGCCACACACACTTGTTCCTGGGCTCAATGCCGAGGTGCATCGAGAGACACTCTGATGCATGATGGTATTCATATGTGTGGAGTTTGAGGGATAACCAAGAAGAAATTGATTGAATGAGCTTTGAGTAGAAAGGTTATGGAATGAAAGTCAAAGATCAGCTCCCACTTTTTTCTCCCACTTGATAGAATAGGTAGAATGCGGGAGGGCAGCATGCATGTGGCCTCTTTTTGGCTCTATTATTATTTGTACCTGCAATCCCATTGTTGTAATGAGGGAAGCAAAAAGTCTGAATGGTGCTGAAATAAAAACCAAATGCTAAGTTTTACAATTTCCACTTTATCATCTTTAGCTTTTGTGTCACAAGGACCCTCAAAGATCAGGGCAACTATTGTTTTATTTCCAGAGAAAACAAGTCACAGGTAATGTCAGATAAGGGTTCCAAGTTTTGCTGCTTCTCAGCATAAATACAAAAAGAGCTAGTCTGAGCACATGGGCTGTTGCAAGTCAGCCCTTGATGGGGTTGACTGATGGAAGCATGGAGGATGAGGTCTTTCCCCTCCAGCTCGGAGCACGCATTTGCCAACCTGTTCAGCTGGTGGTCCAAAGGTGAAGCGGCGGGTAAAAGGCTAGCAGACAGTCAGGCTTGTGAAAATTCAGCTTTATTCGGAGGACAAGACTGAAGCCCATAGCCTCAGCATCAGTTCCAGCCAAAAGCCCCCCGCCTTCCACAGACCCTTGTTTTTATCCCCCAGAATCAGGTACCACCCCATGGTGGGAGCAGATGCCACCCAATGGTGGAAGCAGAATCAGTTACCACCCTAGGGTGGGGCAGAATGCCAGGTCACACCCTAGGGTAGGGCACAATCACCAATCAGGGTAGGTCAGTAACATAATAATCCCATAAAATGGGATTTACATACACAACAATGGGCAAGAAAGGAGAAAGAAGCAGTACAATGACCAGTCTTTGGAGCTGCTAGGATTTCATGCAGAGAACAATGCAAAGATTGTGTGAGCTCCGAATTTGAACTCCATTTCACAGAGACTACCAAGGAGATGATCAGTGCTGCAAAATGCAAGGGAATTTATTACCCATATGTTGGGTCACCCCTTGTAGGCAACGACCACCAGGAAAATTTCCCAAACATCTTTTATAGGATTATAGAGGTTTCAAATCATCACAGTAGACCTGTAAAACTATTGGTTCTAAGTAATGCATCAAACAAATGCATAGGTTAAACTGTACATTTAGTAAAAAGAAAATCTTATCTTTATAGATTTTAAAATCTGTAAATTTAGATCTTTACAGGCACAATTTTCAGTTTGTGTGTTTTCTGCTATCTATTTGAGGCCATTCTGAACTTTGTGGTCGGCCATCAGGACTTGGTATGCGCTCGCAGGTTCAGGTTCCAGAGATTGTCATTTGTCATTTTAGGCCTTGTTCCACTTCATACACTCTAAGTTGGTCTTGTAATATGGCTGCACTTAGGTTAAGCAAAGCTAAGTTACAGAAGCAGAACTAGCAATTAATTAGTAGTTAATTTTAAATCAAACTTGGTTCTGAACTTAGATTTTAACATTCTCTCCTAGTTTCTAACAATCACATCAGAAAACTATTGCAAGTGAGTTATAAGATACAAAAATCCATCCCTAAAAGTCACTTAAATTTCTGTAAAAGAAAAAAGTCTAAAGGAGAAATTATAAAAATATTTTCTTTGATAATAGCATTAAAAAAGATAAACTCAGCAACTGTAAAATCACCCTACGCACCTTCTTATTTCCACCTCTGAGTGAACAGGTTGGAAGTAGGGTCACTCATGTAATACTTCAAACCAGGCTGAGGCAAAACTAGGACATTGGAGAGACACAGGTCTGGAATCAAATGCCCAACCCAGGAAATAACCCACACACACTGAAAAGAGGTGAAATGGTTCAGGAATTTCAACATATAAGCCTTCTGCTCCTAAGAAGCAGATAGCTCAGTGGAGGAAAGCTGGAAATACAAGAGAGAGTGTTTTGAGGTTTTTTTTTTTTTTGACACCTGGGATTTTTATTAGAAAGAACCAGACTACACCCTTGGGTAGAGGACAAATGGACTAAACACCACTCCAAGGTGCTATATTCAAAGATGTTTCCAACCAAGGAGTAACAAGGCACAGACTGAGGGGGGTGAAACTGCAATAAACTGGGGAATTGAAAAACTTGTCCCTTGAAGATGATAAAATATGGCTTCAGGATATAAAAACAATAACATGACTAAGTGGAAAGGCATTCCACATTCCCAGATACAGCCTCTCCCCCACACCATCCTCAGCATGAGGCAATTCTTATTGCCAATAAGGGAGGTTTGGCAGAGATAGAAACACCCACCCCACAATTCTCATGGCAACCTCAAGGGGCTCAGAGAGCGCCCTCTAAAAACATATCTTCTTTGTAAAAAGGAATGGAAACAAGAAGGCCAGAGGACTCACACTTTCAGATTTTTATTTTTGGCCACAACTAGTGGCACTCAGGGGTTACTCCTGATTCTGCACTCAAATGTTCCTGGCAGGCTTGAGAAACCATAGGGGATGTCAGGGATCAAACCCAGGTTTGTCTCAGATCAGCAATGTACAAGGCAAACACCCTACTGCTGGGCTCTCACTCCAGTTCACATTTTCAGATATTTATTTATTTTTTTGTGGTTTTTGGGTCACACCCAGCAGTGCTCAGGGGTTATTCCTGGCTTCAGGCTCAGAAATTGCTCCTGGCAGGCACGGGGGACCATATGGGGCGCCGAGATTCGAACCGATGACCTCCTGCATGAAAGGCAAACGCCTTACCTCCATGCTATCTCTTCGGCCTCACATTTTCAGATTTTATGTCATCATGTCCTACCAGGCAGGTAGGTGTCCAGAGCAATGAATCAGAACACTGCGCTGGAAATAAAATTCATGCCACACGTCAAGGATTCTTGACATGTAGTACAGAGAGGCAAGCTGTCTTGTTAAAAAGACAGTGCTGGAAAAACTGGACCTCTCTGTGCAGAGAAATGCATGCTGGACTATGTATAAAAGCTGATTGAAGAACTCTGCTATGACCCCACAGAATCTTGGCTGGATGTGGGGGACCAGGATGAAAACACACCTTAGATGATGGAGCAAGAGCCATAACTCAGCAGGGAGGGTGCTTGCCTTGCATGTGGCTGACCTGGGTTCAATTCCTGGTATCCCATATGGTTCCCTGGGCCCCACCAGGAATGAACCCTGAGCTCAGAGTCAGGAGTAATTCCTGAACATCACCGAGTGTGCCCTCTCCCCCCCAAAATTGATGCCTTGAATGGAAGGAATTGACTGGCATCTTTGAACCTTTGCTTGGGGCTGGAGAGTTTATAGAAATAGTTTCCTCAAATTTTCCTGAAGTTTCTGTGAAGTATAGCTTACTTTGCCTTGAAGCAAAAAATAGAACATGACCGTCTTCCTCTAACGTAGATATGACCAGGGCATGAGATCCTACACTAAAAACAGTGAGCCTAGGGCCAGAGCCATAGCACAGAGAGGAGGACGTTTGCCTTGGATGCAGTCAATCCAGGTTTGATCTCTGTCATCCCATATGGTCCTCTGAGCCTTCCAGGAATGATTTCTGGGCACAAAGCCAGGAGTAACTTCTGTATACCACTGAGTGTGACCCTAAAACAAAGCCAGAACAATACAAACAAAAACAATGGGCCAACAAAGAATAGGGAGTGCAATGAGGGCAGATAAGGAATACTAAGACACGATGGTAAAAAATGACCACTCTGTGCAAGAACTGGATTCGGAAAGGAGGGAAAGCTATAGGCATGATACCCCTTCAGCAACTATATTACAAACCAGAGCCTTAAAGGAGAGAGAGAGAGAGAGAGACAGACAGACAGACAGACAGACAGACAGACAGACAGACAGACAGACAGGGGCCGGGCGGTGGCGCAAGAGGTAAGGTGCCTGCCTTGCCTGCGCTAGCCTTGGACGGACCACAGTTCGATCCCCCGGCGTCCCATATGGTCCCCCAAGCCAGGAGCAACTTCTGAGCGCATAGCCAGGAGTAACCCCTGAGCGTTACCGGGTGTGGCCCAAAAACAAAAACAAAAACAAAAACAGACAGACAGACAGACAGAGACAGAGAGAGACAGAGAGACAGAGACAGAGAGACAGAGAGACAGAGAGAGAGAGACAGAGAGAGACAGAGACAGAGGCAGAGAGAGACAGAGACAGAGAGAGAAGAGAGAGAAGAGAGAGAAAGAGAGAGAAAAAGAAAGCTAGCTGCCATAGAAGCAGGCAGGAGGAGAGTGGGAGGGAAACTGAGGACTGAGGACATTGGTAATGGGAAATGTATCCTGTTGAAGGGTGTTCGACATTGTATGAATGAAAATCATAAGCAACTTTGTGATGTTGAAAAAAAAAACCATTCTGAACAACTCTGTAACCATGATGTTTAAATAAAGCAATCAATTAAAAACAATAACAACAATGGATCACAGAGAAAGGGCAGTGGAGGCACTTGCCTTACACATGGCTGACATGGGTTTGATCCCCCAGACTGCATAGGATCACCACAGTCCTGCCCAGAGTAAATTCTGCTGGAAGTGTCTTTCCAAACAGAAACAGCAACCAAAACCAAACCTAGCAGAAAAATGGTTTCTCTTGAGGCCTCCCAGGCCACAGGAATTTAGCAGAAAGAAACCAGATTTCATGGGCAAAATTTTTCCCAGGCTGATGAGGAAGTCCAGGCCTGGCATACAGTGAGATGAGGGCATATGGACTTTGTCATCAAGTGAGGCCAGAGAGGGGGGCCTGATTCCACAGCCCCTAGCCCTGGATTCCAGGTCCCCAACTCCTACATGCACTGGAATCCTTATTTCCCTCATGTCCTAGGCAGGGGTCCTCAAACTTTTTCAACAGGGGGCCAGTTCACTGTCCCTCAGACCGTTGGAGGGTCTGACTCTAGTGAAAACAAAACTCATGAACGAATTCTTATGCACACTGCATCTATCTTATTTTGCAATGAAGAAACAAAACAGATACAAATACAATATGTGGCCCATGGGCCATAGTTTGAGGACCACTGTTAGGGTCTCTGAACACACGTGAGAACTGGATGTCTACACATGTGGACCTTCTGTAAAAATCACCCTACATGCTGTATTTCCAGCCCTAGATGAAGGAGTCTGAATCAGGATCACACATGAAATAATACAAACCAGACAGAGGTGAAACACGTCTGCCTGTATCTCCAGCCCACTGCCTGCAAGAATTGCCCATTTTTATTGAGTCCAGAGACCACCCCTGCGTGGGGCAGTAAGGATAAAGTCAGGACAGATAGCTCAGGCTATCCTGAGCCAGTCCCACCCAGGTTGACATAGAAGACAATCTTTGTTTTGAGTGAAACCAAGTTGTAAACAAATAGATACCAAAGAACCAGAGATGATCTTCGCTTTTAGGTAAAATAAAGTATCACCTAATACCCTTCAGCGAGGAGTCTGTACATAAAATACCAGGACTCAGGATCATGAGAATGAGGCACTCAGGCCCCAAAGCCTGGAGACCCACCTCCTCGTGGAGGCTGGGGACAGTCCCTGTGGAGGCAGTGACAGGCCAGAGCAAGTATGAACTGAGAAGAGATTGATGCGAAGCAACGTGCAGTGAAGATAGAAACACCAACCCTCACTCTGACACATGGAAGATGCCACCCAAAGCCTCATCCTTCGGGACTCTCCACCCCACCCCAAAACCCCACTGCCTGCTTTATGAGCAGGAAAAATTAAAGAGTGCTTCCCGTGCCTTTGTCAGCCGGTGAATCTTCTCCTTGAGGAATTCCCTCTTGGCCATGGTCTCGTTCTGTTCCTGAAGTAGCCAGGAGAAGCTGTTTTTGTCCTGCAGGATCTGCATCATGGACTTCTGCAGACAATCTCCATACTCATAAAGCATGAAGTGGCGAATCTGTATGGGGATCTGGTTGGCCAGACGCTGGCTGGTTTCCTGGAAGAGAGGGAGTAGGGAGGGTCAGCTAGGTAGGAGGCACACCATGATTTCCTTGGCTTCTTCGTGGGCACAGCTAGGCATTGGCTTTGATGCCTCCTGGCCTCCCCTTCAGGCACACCCAGAGCCTCTGGTCACATGTCGCTATAGTTGTTTTCCCTTTGGGACCAAATCAATAATACATGGGGAGGGCATTTGCCTTGCATGAGGCCGACCCAGATTCCATTCTCCACATCCTATCTGGTCCCCTGAATACCGCCAGGAGTGATTTCTGAGCACAGAATCAGGAGTAACACCTAACCATTGCCAAGTGTGGCTCAAAAACAAAACAAACAAACAAACAAAAGGACCCTAGTACTGGTGCCATAGCATCTGGCTGACCTGGTTCAATGCCTAGCATCCCATATGGTCCTCTGAGCACCGCCAGGGGTGATTGCTTTTTGCTTTTGTTTTTGGGCCACACACCTGGTGGTGCTCAGGAGTTACTCCTGCCTCTGCACTCAGAAATAGCTCCCGGCAAGCATGGGGGACTATATAAGATGTCAGGAATCAAACTCGGCTCTGTCCTGGTTTGGTCGTTTGCAAGACGAATACACTATTGTTGTGCTATTGTTCTGATCCATGAATGATTTGAGTGCAGGGCCATGAGTAACCTCTAAGTAACATTGGGTGTGGAGACTCCCCAAGTAAAACCCCAAAACAATATAACTCTATACTAGGAATTTTTAACACATGACTAGTTGAACACAGGCAAAAAGGGTTAGTTCAACCATGTCCTATTTCTTCACTTTTTTAAAACTACTTTATATAAAAATCTGGAGGCTGCTTTAACTAACAAAGCGGGAGTGTGCCAGAAATATTACTTGAAATTTGTCTTGTAAAAGTTTACTCCTATCTCAGACAGCGCAACTGCTGTTCTAGCACTGGATCCTTTTATGTTTGTTTTCTGTTTTTGATTTTGGGCCACACTCAGGGGTTCTTTTGACTCTGCACTCAAGTTGCTCTTGGCAGGCTTAGGGGACCATATGGGATGCCGGGGATTGATCTCAGGTCTGCCCCGGGTTGGCTGTGTGCAAGGCAAACGCCCTACTACTGTGCTATTGCTTCGGCCCCATAGCACTGGATTCTTTTTTTTTTTTTTTTTTTTTTTTTTTGGTTTTTGGGCCACACCCATTTGACGCTCAGGGGTTGCTTCTGGCTATGCGCTCAGAAGTCGCTCCTGGCTTGGGGGACCATATGGGATGCCGGGGGATCGAACCTCGGTCCGTCCTAGGCTAGCACAGGCAAGGCAGGCACCTTACCTCTAGCGCCACCGCCCGGCCCCAGCACTGGATTCTTTCACTGAGGGGTTGTTGGGGCTTTAGCATCTGACTTATTTTGTTATGGGCTTGATTGTGAACATGAGCTCAAAACATGAGTCACTAGATGCGATGACACGACACATGCTGTGGGCAAGATTGGGACATGGTGATGCAAAGAGAGTTAGAGGAAACCCAGAGGGTGTTCAGTAATGCTTGTTGCTTCTCCCAAATTCACTGTACATCATCAGTTTGGTGCTCTTGGACCACAGTTTTTAACTGAAGGAACCAGCTGCAACAATGTCAATTTGAACTGGAAGCAAAAGAACACACAAACCTCCAGCATTGTTTGCCCAAACAATGGTTGTTCAAGCTGTCATATAAGAGCCATATGCCAAAAAAAAAAAAAAAAAACCACCCACAACAAACCAAAACAAATAAACCATGCTGTGTGATGCAGCACCAGCATGAACTTTTTTCAATCAGGGTTGTGAGGTGAGACTGGTAATTTTGTTTAAGGAAGTTTATGAAAAGGAACTCGGATGGTCTAGACTCAAGTCACAATGTTTGGTGTAAGAATGTTTAAGAATTTTAAATTGGGGCTGAAGCTATAGCACAGTGGTAGGGTATTTGCGTTGCACGTGGCTAACCCAGAGAGCTCTATAGTCCAATCCTCAGCATCCCATCTGGTCCTCTGAGCCAGGAGCGATTTCTGAGCGCTGAGCCAGGAGTAATCCCTGAGCATCACCAGGTATGGCCCCAAATGACAAAACAAACAAAAAAGAAATTTTTTTTAGCTTGTCTTACTTATTTTATATATATAAAAAATGTTATTGATAACTGTAAGGCATCATGCAATAAAAAAGAAATTTTAAATTAAGTGTATTTGCAGAAAGGTTCCAATGTTTATATTCAGAGAGTCTATGGAAACATTTTGTGATATGTATAAGATATAGAAAAAAGCGGATTGTTTTGAGAATGGTGTATACAATTTAAGCTTTGGTGCTTTAACTTTTGATCTGGAGTTCCAGAGAAAAGTAGAACAAAACTTTCATAACTTTTATCATTTGTTTTGTTTTGTTTTAAACAGAAAGAGTGGAAATATAAGGTGAAAATAGCTACAACCCTAAACAAAGGTGTTCCCCCAACTTCCTCTTCCTGGTAACTTCTTTCTTAGATATGTAAAAGCCCACTGGATAGCTACTTTTGTATTTAACTTGATTTTTCACCTGCTGGGAATTGGGAGTTGCTTTGAATAAAGGAAAGAGTTATGCTTTGGGCTCTGCAGAGAGAGCACATGGTAGAGAGAGGCCATGAGGTAAAAAGCAGACCGACTCCAGTGACTCTCCTGACTGGCTTGGTATTATTTCTTCACCTCTACTTTAGTTCCTCAAACCCAGCTATGCGGGCTCAGAAACACGGCATCAGTGTGATCTCACCACTGGTGGATTTTAATTTTTTTATATTTTTAACATTTTATAGCCTGTCTAGAGTACAGGTGGGGGAGGAGTGGGGAGCAGGGGTATTTGGGACATTGGCGATGAGAATGTTGCACTGGTGATGGGGGGCTGTCCTCTTATGACTGAAACCCAAGCACAATCATGTTTGTACAAGGTGTTTAAATAAAATATTATTTAAAAATATTATTGATTGATACGATTGATTTTGGGGCCAAACTTGGCTGCATTCAGGGGTTACTCCTGGCTCTGTACTCAGAACTCACTACTGGCAGGTTCAGGGGATCATATGGGATGCCAGGAATCAAACCGGGTCAGCTGCATGCAAGGCAAACGTCTTACAGCTGTGTTATCTCTACAGCTCCATGGGTTTTTATTTTTACAAGAAATGAAAAACAAAGTAGATCAGCTCTTGAAATTCAAGAGCAGAACTCCTGGCCACCATTGTCTGACTGATCAAGAGGCTAACAGTTTAAAACCTTGGCTGGCCTTGTTCAAGATATAAAATATATATATATATATATATAAAATATATTACATATCGTTATAAATAATTATATGTAAATATATATTTATATATTGTATATATAAATAAAAAGATATATATAAAAGATATATAAAACTATCCTCTGGGATTTTCCCACAGTGTTACAGGTTTGTACCAAAGGTGGCAAGCTTGAGATGCACCAAGGAAGATAACCAAGCATAAGAAGCCACCTATAGGGGCTGGAGAGATAGCATGGAGGTAAGGCGTTTGCCTTTCATGCAGAAGTTCATTGGTTCGAATCCCGGCGTCCCATATGGTCACCCGAGCCTGCCAGGAGCGATTTCTGAGCATGGAGCCAGGAGAAACCCCTGAGCACAGCCGGGTGTGACCCAAAAACCAAAAGAAAAAAAAAAGCCACCTATAGTACAGCCATTCTATTAAAACAAGGACAGCCATGTTGATGGCTCATCTTGATGAATTCAGTAGAGCACACCCCTAGACCAAGTAGTAATGCGATTGCCTTATCTGCCCAAGGAATTGCTTGTGTTGCTTGCCTCTCTGCTAAGTCAGCCTACTTGTTAATCAAAAGTACCTTAATTCTGTGAAGAATGCCATGTTGGGGACAATGGTCCTCAAATACAGGAAATCATATTTTTAAATGGGAATAACCAATGAGCTAACAAAACAACCAGTGTTTGTCCATGACTGGTGGACACTAAAGTTTCTAAGTATAAAAAGACTTTTGGGAGGGCCAGAGGGGTGGAGCAAGCAGTAAGGCGTCTGCCTAGGACAGACCATGGTTCAATCCCCTGGTGTCCCATATGGTCCCCCAAGCCAGGAGCAATTTCTGAGTGCATAGACTTTTGGGGGGCTGGAATGATAGCAGAGTGGTAGGGCATTTGCCTTGCATGTGGCCGACCCAGGACTGACTCGGTTCTATCCCCAGTATCCCATATAGTCCCCCAAGTCTGCCAAGAGTAATTTCTGAGCACAGAGCCAGGAGTAATCCCTGAGCGCCACCGGGTGTACCCCAAAATGAAAAACAAAACAAAACAAAGATGGAGTCTCTCTCTTTCTGTGGAGACGTCTCTGACCAGTCAGCTTCCAGATCCTTTGCTGGACCTTGTGCCAAATAAAATTCTTTGATACGTTCTTTGAGTTCATTGATTTGTGTGGTCTTTTGGATACCAGACCATAACATGACTTAACATGCTATACCCGAAGTTTCTTTTTTCTTTTTATTTATTTGGGGGGGGTTTACACCCGGCAGTGCTCAGGGGTTACTCCTGGCTCCATGCTCAGAAATCGCTCTTGGCAGGCACGGGGGACCATATGGGATGCCGGGATTTGAACCAATGACCTTCTGCATGAATGGCAAACGCCTTACCTCCATGCTATCTCTCCGCCCCAAACCACCCCCCCTTGTTTTTTTTGAAGCCCTACATTTCTAAGAATACACTTTTTGATTAGTTATTTCAGGCAAGATCAAGATTTTGTCTTTTTTTTGGGGGGGGGGTCACACCCAGCAGCGCTCAGGGGTTACTCCTGGCTTTATGCTCAGAAATCGCTCCTGGCAGGCTCAGGGGACCATATGGGATGCTGGGATTCGAACCACCGTCCTTCTGTGTCTAAGGCAAACGCCTTACCGCTGTGCTATCTCTACGGCCCCAAGATTTTGTCATTTTTAAAGAGCCCAAGATTCCCCCCCCCCCAATCACAGACCAGCTTCCTTTTCCTGCAGTTACTGATGCAATCTCTTTTCTGTTGTCAAACATAAAGTATTAAATATGTTGCAATCAATTGTCTTAAAAAAGAAAAATCAATAGTTCAGACTCGGCTCTGGCTAGAGGGACAGAGTTGAGCCCCTATGCCCTGCACCTTGCACTGCTCACCAGGAAGTATGCGTTCAGGTGTACTCCAATTTCAGCGATGGTGGAAATCTTCGACGAATTGTTCAAGGAAGGGGTTTTCAGTGGCCTCTGTAAGGGGTTCGCCGTAGGGAGAAACATCTCCTCCCGAACTTTGCTGAGGATGCTGCTGTAGATATGATCCTGGCAGAAGACATGACGCTCCATCCGGAATTGCAGCCGGATCTGGTCCTCGGCGATGTCTGCCTGCTTGACTTTGATGTCTTCGATCAGTTTCTGGGAGGGCAAGAAAGACAGACAGACACGTGTGAGACAGACATGCTCCTTCCATGTCCACCTACTGTCCTGAAGCTGAGGGGAAGCTGTTATGTTGGGTATAGACAGAAGTCCTGAGATGCCTCAAAGGGGATTTTATTTGTTTGTGTTGGGGCCACACCTTGCAGTGCTCGGGAGTTACTCCTGGATCTGTACTCAGAAATCACTCCTGGTGGTATTTGGGGACTCAGGTGGAATGTCGGAGATTGGATCTGGGTTGGCTGCGTGCAAGGCAAATGCTCTCTCTACTGTGCTATGGCTCTGGATTCCATAGAAAGGGACTTTGGAGGCCTTTTCCAGGCCCTTTGTCTACAGGAATTGCCCCTGCAGAAAGCAGTAACTACTTTTGTGCTTCTGGGCAGGAAGTGGTTCTGGTGGGAGGAGAACTTACTCTTCCGGAGCCAGAGTTTGGACTATGAGAAATCTCTATTCCAAGGGCCCCACCTGCCCCTCCCTATATAAAAGCGAGTATTTCTCCCCCACTGCCCTTCTGGTGATCTGGTACCATCCTGGGCCATTTCTCAGTAAACTGCTGTTCAGTGACTGGCCACCCTTTTTATTTCAGGGTTAACAGTGTCTTCCTGGTAGGTCAGTCACTCTGGAAGGGGACAAATTCTCTGGGATCACACACAGCTCCCGGGAGAAGTTGGCAAGGGTTAGACCCGAGGTTTGTTTTAGCAAAGGAGAGGAAGGACCACATGAGTCACTTCAGGGGAGAAACTTCCTGTTCTGCACCACTGGAATGCTAAATGACTGATCCAGGCTCATGCACAATGGAAATTTTTGCTCTAGACCAGAGTTTTTTTTTTTTAATCTTTTTTTTTTAATCTTTTTTTTTGCTTGTTTGATTTTGGGGGGCCACACCCAGTGGTGCTCAGGAGTTGCTCCTGGTTCTACGCTCGGAAATCACTCATGGCTCAGGGGACCATATGGGATTGAACCCATGCTTGTCCTGGGTCAGCCTTGTGCAAGGCAAAATGCCTTAACACGGTGCTACCACTCCAGCAGCCACATAATGTTTTTATCTTGTGTGTGTGTGTGTGTGTGTGTGTGTGTGTGTGTGTGTATTGTTTTAGGGTCATACTCAGAAGTGCTCAGGGGTTACTCCTGGTATGGACTCAGGAATGCCCTAGTAACTTGGGGGATCATATGGGATGCTGGGGATCTAACCCAGGTGAGCTGTGTGCAAGGCATCACCCTTCCCACTGTGCTTTTGCTCTAGACCAGTGTTTTAAATTTAATTATATATTTTTGATTGGGGGACCACACCCAGCAGTGCTCAGAAGTTACTACTGCTATGTATTCAGTAATCAATCCTGGCAGGCTCAAGGGACCAGATAGAATGCTGGGGATCAAAACTGGATTGGCCACATGCAAGGCAAATGTCTCCCTGCTGTGCTGTCACTCTGGCCGCATAGATCAGTGTTTTTAAACCATGTGTCCTCAGACCTGAACCAAAGAGTAGAAACTTCTTACTGGTTGGGGAACAAGTGCTCACCCCTTCCCCATTAGTTGTGCCAGAGATGAGAAAAAAGAGTTAGGGGTGGGAATGGGGTTGGGGTGTCTGAAATAATCCTGCAGTCATGGGGTTCCATGACTTTGATACTTTGTGCTGACTTAGAAGTAAATTGTTCTGGAGGGCTCAGAGAAACAGTGTTGGAGTTGAGGCACTTGCCTTGTATTCTGTCAACCTAGGTTCCAATTCGAGGTATTCAGAGTACCATCGGGGGTCCCTCCCAAGAAAGAGCCAAAATTAGGTCCTATTGCAGGGTGTAGCCTAAAGCATTCTCATGCTTTTATTTTATTAAAAAATTGCCCTTTTTTTGACGGGAGGGGTCATATCCAGTTATGCTCAGGGGTTACTCCTGGCTCTGGGCTCAGAAATTGCTCCTGGCTTGGGGAACCATATGGGATGCTGGGGGATGGAACCGAGGTCCATCCTGGGTTGGCTGTGTGCAAGGCAAACGCCCTACCGCTAAGCTACCACTCCAGCCCCAATTAAAAAATTGCTTTTAAGACATTCTATATACCAGGGTGGCGAACAAGTTCGACACAAAGTGCCAAAATTTTAAACTGTGAGAGACCTGCCAAAACAGACACTCACACAAAAGCATATAATTTTAACAATAATCTATTAAACACATATTGCATTTTGCCATTTTGAGTGAGGGTCAAAATCCTGCAGTGATGGTGAGGGTGTGCTGCGTTCTCCACACTCAGAACTAACGGCAAGATGTGACCCAACATGTGACACATGTCTCACCCCCACCCCTAGCCCGCTCGCTGGCCCGTGCAGTTGTTTCCGAGGGATGGGAGAAGGGACTCTGCGCTCGGAGATCTCTCTTCAGAGGTTCCTCCTCAGAAGCAGCAGAACAAAATCCAAACTTGGCAAAGAGCCACAATAAACAAAATAATGAGAAGAGGCAAAGAGCCATATTTTATTTTGGCCGGGAACCGCGTGTTCGCCACTCCTACTATATACTATTAATATGTCATGTCCACAGTTCAGTTTCTATTTATTTTGAATTTAACTAGCAGGAGATTTCAAAGGAAATCCACAAAAGCGGTCAGAAGCGATGTTTTTTAAATTTCTGCCTCCATGCTGAAAGTGCTCTGTTCTCACTGGCATGTAAGGGGTGCTCCCCGGCCTGGTGGAGAGTCAGAGCAACCCTTTTCCTCCTCTGCTCAGTGTGGACTCTGAGAGGGCAGAGCTCCGCATGGCTCTGAGGTAGCTCACAGAGCTGTCTGTTTGGTTTGGTTTGATTTGGGGACCACACCTGATGATGCTCAGTGCCCACTCCTGCCTCTGTGTTCAGAGATCAAAACTGACAGTGTTTGGGGGTCACCTATGAGGTGCATAGGGTCAAACCTGGGTTGGCTACATGCAAGGCAAGAGCCCTTCCCATTATACCATCTCCCCCACCAGCAGGGAACTGTCTTTAAAAGTCAAACACCTGGGGTCAGAGAGATAGCACAGCGGCGTTTGCCTTGCAGCAGCCGACCCAGAACCTAAGGTGGTTGGTTCGAATCTTGGCATCCCATATGGTCCCCCGTGCCTGCCAGGAGCTATTTCTGAGCAGATAGCCAGGAGTAACCCCTGAGCACTGCCGGGTGTGGCCCAAAAACAAACACACAAACAAACAAAAAAAACCCACAAAAAGTCAAACACAAAACATTTTAGAGATGGACTCATGCTGGGTCCTGAATGTTCAAAATGCAGAGCAGCTATGAGGCAGTGCCATGTTCCAGCTATTGCCATCAATCCCGCAAATCCCAGAAGAGCTTAGAACAGGCAACCAGGAGCTGGAGAGATAGCACAATGGTAGGGTATTTGCCTTGCACGCAGCTGATCCAGAACAGGCAACCAGGTATATGATGCAGGGTTTGGTGTGTGACAGAGCCCCGAACAGATGTCCTGGGAGATAGCGCCCAGCTAATGCGAGCAAGTGCTAAAACACACCCACCATCACTAGCTCTAAACCTGGCCAAAGTCAGTCAGGAGGGCAGGGCAGTGCTCAGGAAGTCACACAGGAGAGAGGTGAGGGGTGCTTACCTGGACGATTTGATTCAGGTTGATAAACTCTCCAAATTCACTGTTGGCTGCGTCAGCAAATGACTGATAGATGATCCCTGCTCAGAGGGGGAAAAAAAATAACAGAAAGGGGATAAAACATGAGCAGGAATCAATGGGTCAAAGAGTCAGAAAGAGCTGGCCCCATTCTTATTTGTTTTGTTTTGTTTTTGTTTTTGGGCCACACCCAGTCGTGCTCAGGGGTTACTCCTGGCTGTCTGCTCAGAAATAGCTCCTGGCAGGCACGGGGGACCATATGGGACACCGGGATTCGAACCAACCACCTTTGGTCTTGGATCGGCTGCTTGCAAGGCAAATGCCACTGTGCTATCTCTCTGGGCCCAAGCTGGCCCCATTCTAAGGTTGATCCCCCAGACCTGCAGGCGTCAGAGGGGTGAAGCTACATCAAGTCCAGAAAGCCTGCACTTTCTGCGGGTCATCTCATCCCTTCTTATTACACCCATGGGAAAAGCAGAGGGATTGAGGACATATCCATAGAACTGATGCCTCAAATTGCTCCCAGAGCTTTTCCCAATGTCTCATCTTGGCATAATGAACCCAGTTTAGCAGAGACATTCAAGATATTGGCACTACAAAGCGTGAAAAATCATTGGAACACAGGCCATGCAGCTGAAAGCTGGGAATCTCAGAAGGAGCGGGAGTACCAAAGCCACGCCTGCTGCGTCCATCACCCACAATCGCTGCTTTGCCTCTGGTCTGGCCTGACTACTGCTCTACATTCTCTGCAGAGACACTCGCTGACCAGGCACAAGGTATGCCAATATTTGGGCTGATATGAGTCGGGCTTTTTGGAAGTGAGTGCAGGTACTTCCCCCTGCCTTTTCCTACTTCTGGGAGACCTGGCATCTGAGAACACACCCCACAAAAGTAATAGTGCTTTGGATTCCTGGACCGTGCAGCCATGAATCGAACAACTTCATTTGTTTTATGCGGTTATCCCCATAGGAACACAGCAATTTTGATGCCAATGTGTAGCTGAGGTAATTAATGTTCAGAATCAAATGAAAGAAACATGACAGTCAGCTAGTAACAAGAACTTACTAACTTTGACAATGACTTAATGACCTCATTGGAGATACAATAATTTTCACCAATTTGTTTGTGGCTGTACTTCTTTTGTTTTCCTTCCTCTCTTCCTCTTTCTTCCTTTCTTTTCTATTCTTTTTTTGTTTGTTTTTGGGCCACACCCAGTGATGCTCAGGGGTTACTCTTGGCTATGCACTCAAAAATCGCCCCTGGCTTTGGGGGACCATATGGGATGCTGGGGGATTGAACTGCAGTCCATCCTAGGTCAGCCTCATGCAAAGCAAATGCCCTACCACTGTGCCATCTTTGCGCGCCTGACCCTCCTTTCTATTTTTTTTTTTTTTTTGGTTTTTGGGCCACACCTGGCATTGCTCAGGGGTTACTCCTGACTGTCTTCTCAGAAATAGCTCCTGACAGGCACGGGGGACCATATGGGACACCGGGATTCGAACCAACCACCTTAGGTCCTGGATCGGCTGCTTGCAAGGCAAACGCCGCTGTGCTATCTCTCCAGGCCCCCTTTCTATTTTTTTTAATAATTTTTTTGTTTTGGTTTTTTTTTTTTGGCCATACCTGGCAGTGCTCAGAGGTTACTCCTGGCTCTAAGCTCAGAAATCGTACCTGGCAGGCTCAGGGAACCATATGGGTTGCTGGGATTTGAACCACCATCCAACCTGGATCAGCTGCATGGAAGGCAAATGGCCTACCACTGTGCTATCTTTCCAGCCCTTACAAATAATTTTGATTTCACTGAGTTGTAGAATGCCTGTTCTGAAGACAGGCAGGGGTTGGGGGAGGAGGGAAAAGGGTGGGAAAGTTACACTGGTAAAGAGTGATGTGAATTTGAGGACTGAAACCCAACTACAAGCATTTCTGCCACCACGGTGCTCAAATAAAGACATTATTAAACCCAAAAAATAAATATTTGCTCTCACTTATCTGGAATAATATCTCACTTATCACTTATCAGTTATCATGGTCATCTATGGGATTGCTAGGATTGATCTGCTTCTACCTCATTCAGTATAGGCCTTGTTACTCATTGATTGGAATCAGCTTTGACTGTAGCACCTTGGACTAGTGTTGAGACCAGCTGGTCCCACCCTTTAGGGTGGTCATTTTTCCTCAGATTAAATACTCGGGTTGGGAGGAAGTCACCCTCTTGCATTTTTGGACTTCCCCGGAGCTGGCTGCTTCTTAGGAGCTCAAGGCAAACATGGAGGAAGAACTGAAAATCTTTTTTCTCTCCATGGGTGCGTGTGAATTATATTTCCGACCACCATTGAATTTCAGACCCTTGTATCTCCAGTGTTCTGGTGTTTGAACCTGAGGACTTTATTCAATAGTCAACTATGTCAACTATGTGATGCATGTTCTTTAAATAAAAGTAAACTTTTAAAAAGATACTGGTATGGTGACCTCAAAGAATGAAGCCAAGCTCAATGTGGGGCATTTCCAGAAAAAATCTTTTCCTAGAGATGCCGCTCAGAGCAGGGAAAACATTCAGAGGTCTAGAAATGAGATTTGGTCCATAGAGGGAAGGTTTCAGATGTGCAAGGCCCCTAAATTTGAATCCACACCATGAAGTCTGTCCTGTTTACTCAAGAACTTACTGTCCTGTGATTTTCCATATGTATCTAATTTAATTTGGTCTATTTTTTTGTTCTGGTTTTGGGGCCTTACCTGCCTGCATTCAGGGTTATTCCTGGTGAGGTTCAGGGCACCAGAACATATGGAGTACCAGAGATTGATAAACCCAGGTCAGTCATATGCAAGGCAAGTTTGCTATTGATGTGATTGCTGTCTTTCTGACCCCTCATTTGGCATTTTGCTCCTTTAATCTGGATGATAGCAATTTGTTAATTCAGTTCTAGAAGAACCCAGACGAAGGAGGGATACTCCATGCACCCAGACAAATGTGCCTCTCTGTATGTAAATACACACACACACACACACACACACACACACATACACACACAGAGCTTTCTCACCAATAGCTTTTTGAAGCATATCCACTGCTGGTTGGACCAGCTGGTCAATATACTCTTGCACAATGAATTCAAATGTCTTGTAGTTGATAAATCCTGGAAGCTCATTGCCACGATACCGCTTTTCATATTTGGAGACTTCATCATGCATTACACCTTTAACTGTGGCAGAAAACAAATGCAGCATGTTGAAGGCCAGAGGCATGTTAATGGCAGCCTCATGTCTACCACAGTCGCCAAGAGAAAAGTTTGTGGTTGGAAGCCGATGAGAGTGAACCCTGACTTTTGAGAAATGGACACTTGACTCTTTGAATCTAGATTATGTCTCAATTGAGAGTCACCACCCTAGAGGCAGAAAATTTTAATGATTAGTTTAATGGAAACAAAAAGTGCTGACATTCTTTTTAGGGGTTGAATGACAGCATAGAAGAAAGGGAATTTGCTTTGCATGCAGCTGACCCACATTCTATCTCTGGCAACCCACAGGGTCCCCCAAGCACTGCCAAGAGTGATTCTGAGCACCGAGCTAGGAGTAGTAATTCCTGAGCACTGCTGAGTGTGGTCCAAAAACCAAACAAACAAATAAAAACATGTTGGGGGAGGGCACACCCAGTAAAGCAATTTTGGCTCTCTGTTCAGGAATCACTCCTGGCATCTTGGCAAAGAGGGGTTGGGGGTGTATATACAGTGTTAGAGGTTAAGCCCAGGTTGGTCATGTCTAAGGTAGGAGCCTTCACCCT
This sequence comes from Suncus etruscus, assembly GCF_024139225.1. NCBI lineage: Eukaryota > Metazoa > Chordata > Mammalia > Eulipotyphla > Soricidae > Suncus > Suncus etruscus. The sequence goes on along the minus strand of NC_064860.1, from coordinate 97,214,275 downwards.
TGCCTTATCTCTCCAGATTCCAATTTAAACATTCTTTTACCCCCTTTTTTTGTTTTTTGGGCTACACTTGGTGATGCTCAGAGGTTCCTCCTGGCTCTGTGCTCAGAAATTACTACTGGCAGACTTTGGGGAACCACACTGGATGACAGGGATCAAATCCAGGTCAGCTGTGTGCAAGGCAAAAGCCCTCCCAACTGCACTATCACTCTGGCCCCCCACTAAATTTTTTTTTATGTTTTTAGGCCACACCAGGCAGTGTGCAGGGGTTACTCCTGATTCTGCATAGAAATGGATGTCTACACTTTCCCAAGGCATGCCTACATGCTCACTTACATAGAGACTAACACAATTCCCACCTCTGTTCCAATCACATGGCTGGGTAGATGTATTTGCACACACATACACACTCCCTGCTGGCTTCTGATTCCAGCAGAAAGGAAGTGGGAATATGGCCAGACAGAGGGGAGAAGGTCTGGTACCAGAGCTGCCTTTCTATCTATCAGGCTTTGGTTGGGGGTGACAGGAAGGGGGAACAGAGCATGTGGAATTGTCCCACCTCCAAACAAGGAGGTGAGATTTGAAAAATAATACAGCACTGAGGGCACGTGACTAGTTCACATCAGTTCCTTCCCAGGGACTAAATGATCTTTGAGCAGATCTGGAGTAGCCCGGTACCCTCATAGTAGAGTAACCAGGTCAGAACTGCAGCCTTGGCTCCTCGTAAAGAATCTGGGCTTGGCTGGCTCAGAATTGCCACATCATAGGCACCCAAGGAAATGCCACCTAAACAACAGAGATGCTGGCAGAGGTGGGGTGTGGGAAGGGTGGGATCCCCAAGCTGGATCCTGGGGAGTGGAAAGCTAGAGCAATCAGGGGCACCCAGGGCAGTGGCTCCTTCCATACCAGGTACATCTCAAAGACTGGGAGCCTGAGTTGGCTCTCGAGTTGCCTGGCCTCACCATTCTCCATGTTGCGGTGGAGAACTTTATCCCAGTCGGCAAAGGTCTCTCTGACCAGATTGCACAGACGTATTTCCTTCTTGCGTAGAACCTCCTCACCATCCACCAGTCTCTGGATGCAACATTGAAATTTCTTGACTTTCTGAAAATGATGTCAATATCCTGAGCTGAGTGGTGCTCCTGAGTGGGAAGTGGGGGTGGGTGGGCGTAGGGGTGTTGGGGTGGCCATGTCCAAGATGTCTGAGGTCAAGGGTTGCTCTTACATCTATGAGAAACATCATTCTCTCGGTGCTATTGTTGGGCACATTGGTCCCGCACAGAGACAGCTCATTGGTTGCCTGCTGGTGGCTCTCCCGAATCTGATTCTCCAAGTACGGGAGTGATTTCTGGATGGGAAAACAAGGGTGCAGGAATGAGTGGCAATGATTGGGGAAATCTCTGGGGAGAGATGATAGGAGTCCATGGAAGGGAGTATTCCATGAGACCCTGTTGTGTTACTGATTCTACCCTAATCAATTATTGTACCCCACCCTAGCTTGTGACCTGGTGATAGTATACTGGATTATTCCTTAGTTGGTGTTCTGCTTCCACCCTAGGCGGTACCTGATTCTTGTCAATAAAAGCAAGGGTCTGAGGAAGGCTGGGGCTCATTCTTCGGTCTTCTTCCACTGAGCTGCACTCCATCTTAGGAGCAGAAAGCTTTTGTGGTTTGAATTCCTTGCTTGAGCACTGGATTTCCTGAACCCATTCTTGTACTTTTTCACTGTGTGAATGATTTTCTGTGGATCTCAACAACTGGAACTGTTCCCCCTGGCCTAATTGGACAGGGGAATGGGAACTGCCTTTCCTGTCTGGGAACTCGGTGGGAATCAAACCTTAACTAAATTCCTGCAGCAGGTGCCTTGGAATAAAAGGAGATGGAGTGACAGTAGGGGAAGGCCAACCTCAGTTTGATCCCCAGCATCCCACAGAGTTCCCTGAGCCCCACCAGGAGTGATCCCTGAGCCCAGAGCCAGGAGGAACTCCTGGGTAGAGTTCCTCCTGGGTGTGGCAGAGTGTTGTCTCAAAGATGGAGCTGGCTGGTCTGTGGAACATAGAGGGAGGAATGGCCATGGCTGTTTATTGTTTTTGGTTTAACTATGTATGTATTTTCACTAGAAACTTGAGTAGAAACTGAGCTTTCTCTAGTAAAATGCCCCATGATCGATAATTAGATGTGATGAAATACTCTGGCCGCATGTATATGTTCGAAGCCTTCCATGCCCAAGTTCCTATGGAAGGTGAGGAGGGACAGGGACACAGAGGGATCGCAGAGGGGCACTGTTCTGGAACTGGCAGGTGGGTTCCTTCAGTCTCTACCCCTTTTTTTGTTTTGTTTTGAAGTCACACTGACTTTACTCCTGGCTCTACACTCAGGGATCACTCCCAAGGGTCTGGGGGACCATATGTGCATTTCTACAAGTACCCCACCATGTGGGTATCAGTCTTTCTCTCTGTGGGTCAGAGCACTCCTAAGCCACCCCCCCCCCCATTCATGCTTATCTTCTCCCCAGTGCTTACCTAACCCCTGGCTTTTTCGTGTTACCCTTCAGATATCCCAATTCTCTTTTGGTCCTATATATAGAAGCATTGTTGGAAGAGAATAAATTCTCAAATCATCAGCCTCAGACCTTTCCTTCCTGATCACTAACTGGGGAAATATTATCAGTCCCCAAACACACTGGAGGAACATAAGTGGACTGTTACAGTTTGACAGGGTCACAACAGTTATCACCAGGTGTATCCTGGGAGCTCAGGACAGCTTGCCTGACTGTTTCTCGGGCTGTTTTGTTCAGTTCAGTGTCTGCCAACTTGCCAGGTCCCCCTGCCCCAGTGCCATAGTTAGGAGGAAATTGCAGAACTCTCCAAATAACTTTGGAACTCACGTTGATATGAAGGATGAGCTCAGAGGTAAGTTTCTTGGCCAGGCAGGGCATGGTGGCCAGGCCTTCGTCCAGGAGCGTTCTGAAAGCAGACAACACACGTGAGTCTGAGCACTCGTGCAGTGTGACAGTGAACTCAGCTCCGTGAGGCAACACAGAGGTGCCAGTGCATGAGAAGGCTGCTCATTCCTCAGTGAGCCTATCCTCAGTGAGCAGGGACTGCAGAAGCTACATCCATCCACCTTCTCTTCTCATCATCCTGGACAAACTTACTCCTCGTGTGTAGTCGCCTTTTCCTCTCTAGGTTGACCTAACTTTGCTCCACTGCCAAAAGAGTGATGGTTACTCAGGAGTAACCTCTGAGTACCACTGGATGTGGCTCCCCCCTGCCAAAAAAAAAAAAAAAAAAAAGAAAAAGAAAAAGAAAAAATATATCACAAAGCTGGAGGTCTCTAGACCAGATCCTCTGGGCTTTGAAATAAATCCAGGTCTGTTGGACCAACTGATCCTGGACAGGATGTCAACTAGTACAGAGGGAAAGGAGAGACTTCAACAAATGATGGCGGAAACTCAGAGGGGGAAGAATGAAATTAGACCAGACAAAAGCTCCACTCTAATAAGTGAGTGGAAGCATACATGTAAGACTTAAAACCACAAACTCTCAGAAGAAAATGGGCATATTTTTATTGACATTAGTTTCGTATCTGAGATTATGTATATGATGCCAGAAATGCAGTAAAGAAAGCACAGGGTGTAAAAATAACTAAAGAATTTTTTTTTTTTTTTTTTTTTGGTTTTTGGGCCATACCTGGTGGTGCTCAGGGGTTACTCCTGGCTATCTGCTCAGAAATAGCTCCTGGCAGGCACAGGGGGTCATATGGGATGCCAAGATTCGAACCAACCACCTTAGGTTCTGGGTCGGCTGCTTGCAAGGCAAACACCACTATGCTATCTCTCCAGCCTTTAAAGAAATTTCTGAGCATGGAGCCAAGAGAAACCCCTAAGCGCTGCTGGGTATGACCCAAAAACCAAAAACCAAAGACAAAATAAAACTAAAGAGGAGGCCTCAAACAGTTGAATTTCTGTGCAGCAAAGGAAATTCAGGAACAGAGGGAACATGCATAAGCCATGACTCTGATGATGGTCTGACCTCCAAAACAAACAAGGAATTTCTGCAGTTTAATAGCAGAAATGCATCAGAGAGAGCACAGTGAATGGGGGCATGTCTGACACACAGCCCATCAATAGTAACTGCTGAGCACAGAACCAGAAGTAAACCATGAGCATTAGTCAGGCTTGGCCCAAACAACAATAGCAAAAATTACCAAAAGACATGAAAAACGTCACTTTATAAAATGACTCAAGAGGGGGCCAGAGCAATAGCACAGCTGAGAGGGCATTTGCCTTGCACGCTGCTGACCCAGGTCCCATCTCAGGCATCCTGCCCGAGCCCACCAGGAATGATTCCTGAGTGCAGAGACAAAAGCAAGCCTAAGAGCAGCCAGGTGTGGTCCTAAAATAAGAACAAGCAAAATGACTAAAGACCTAAATAGGAAATTCTTCAAAGAAGATACAACGATATAAATGTTTTTCTTTTTCTTTTTTTTTTTTTTAATTTGGATCACACTTAGTGATACTTAGTTCTAGCTCCTAGCTCTGTGTTTAGGGATCACTCATGGTGATCACCATGGGGCCATCTAGCGTGCTGGGGATTGAACCTGAGTCAGCCTCATGTTTGTATTAGACAGAGGGATTGGGAATGACCCTCTTCCTGGAGCTCTTCTCCAATGGGGCTCTGAGACAGCACCCTTCTGTCTGGAAGGCACCCCAGCATACAGGTACTTGGGTCTCCACTGTTGAGCACCACAAGTGTTTTGATGTAGCCTGGGCTCAGGGTCCCAATATCAGAAGTTCTTGGAAAAATCCCCAAAAGTCTTGGCGAGCAGAAACTGTGGATAGGGAAGAGAGCTAGGAGGGAGATTACCACCAGCTCTGCTCTCTGCAGGAAGGACTGTCTCTCTTTTCTTGGGATTTCTGTGTCGCCCCAAAACAACCTTCCAGGCAGGAGCCCAGAGAGAGAGAGAGAGAGAGAGAGAGAGAGAGAGAGAGAGAGAGAGAGTGAGTGAGAGAGAAAGACAGAGAGAGAGACAGAGAGAGACAGACAGAGAGACAGACAGACAGAGAGAGTGAGACAGAGAGAGACAGTCAGAGAGACAGACAGACAGAGAGAGAGAGACAGAGAGAGACAGAGAGAGAGAGAGAGAGAGAGAGAGCAGTGCCTGCCTTGGTGGAACGTTGGTAATCGAGGTGTCCAACGTGGCTGCATGGCCCATAACTTGACCCAGTCAGTCACTTTGCATCTTAGCAAATGAGAGGGTGCAAACTTTAGTTGTTTGCAGGGAGACCCAGCTTTCTGGAAGAACACAGCAAGTGCAAAGCGGTTTGGGGGGCACTTTCAACCTTCTGCATCTCCACATGGGCCTCATCCATTTTTGACTCCCCAACTCCATCATCCTCTATCTGTCCAACTCCCTCATCTCTCTGCTTCATTCCAATCCCCTCACTCTCTTGAGACTCTTCAACTTCCTGGTGGCTGACCCTGGCTCAATCCTTGACACCCCATAGGACTCCCTGAGCACTACCAGTTATTACAGAGTTATACTGACCCCCCCCCCCTGAGCTCAGCTGGGTGTGACTCAAACTATACTCTGTTTCTCCAACCCCAAAAAATACCCAACAACAATAATAGGAAGAGAAACCTCACCTACTATGATCACACACAATTTTCCAAGACTCAGAGGTGAAAACAATCAAAAACCTTTTGGTTTTCAATCTAGAGGCCCTCAACTCTGTCTTCAAAGCCCCAGAAGAAAGGGTTCGTCCAAGGGCATCCCTATATTTGACTCTGAAATAGAGACAAAGACAGGCTGTGCCCAGGCTTAAGGTCTATGGGACAACTGGCCTGTCACCTGGTCAGGTCCAGGTGTAGACATGCCTTACTTTGAGGCTGTGTGGGACCGACCTGAAATATGGGTGGGTTTGGAAGAACTCGGTCTCGTTCTTGGTTGCCTCTGTCAAGCTCAGCCTATTCATGATCTCCTGCTGGCCCCGACACCGCACCATCATGAAGCCTTTCTTGAGACGATATGTGAGGTTCTTGGCCACATTCAGGATATTAGCTTCGGTCCCCTTGTCCACGAGATCAGGCTTGGTGAGGATCCCTGTGAGGGTCATGTGAAGGTCAGATCTCCCTTGCATCTGAGTCTTGGAAGGCCACATTGTCCTCCTACAGCATCCAGGACTAGCAGTCTGTCATCCTGATCACCCAGTGCCTGAAAGCCTTCATTCACCTCACCAGTCTTTATTTGCGTTGTCTGTCACCCTGATCACCTGGTACCTGACAACCGTTCAAGCACTCACTTGTTCCACCTGTCATTTCTGTCATTGCTGGCTACTTCCTGTCCTGCTGTGTATAGCTGATGGCACCTCTGTCTCCTGATGCTGGGCATATGTCTTGACCCCCTCTTTCCCTGTGCAGGGCACTGAAAGTTTGCCATTTTTGCATGTTTATGGTAGAAAACAGAAAAAAAAAAAGGCCTCTTATATTTTTGTTCTTGCGTTCTTTATCTTTATGGATTTTAGTCTTTGAGCTACACCCGGGGTACTCAGGGGTTACTCCTGGCTCTGTTGCACTCAGGGATCACTCCTGGTAGGGCTGGGGGGACTCTATGGGGTGCCAGAGATTGAATCTGAGCGTGCAGCATGCGAGCCCATTGTCCCTATCTTCAGTGAGTGGTTTGGTCTGGTCATCTGGCCTTCCATTACTGGGGAGTTTTCTGGCAGCAACTGTGTAGGCGCCAGAGAAGTCCCCTTTGACTCTTTGACCTTTTCCTGTGACCAGAAGCTTTGTTTCGGGCCCGGAGAGATAGCACAGTGGCGTTGGCCTTGCAAGCAGCCGATCCAGGACCAAAGGTGGTCGGTTCGAATCCCGGTGTCCCATAGGGTCCCCCGTGCCTGCCAGGAGCTATTTCTGAGCAGACAGCCAGGAGGAACCCCTGAGCACCGCTGGGTGTGGCCCCCCAAAAACCAAAAAAAAAAAAAAAAAAAAAAAAAAAAGAAGCTTTGTTTCCTCTAACAGGCCTTCCAGGACTGGATGTATGGCAGCGCCATCTCTTGGTGAAAGTGTGCACTTGAGCCATGATGGATGCGGGGGAGCTGCCTAGTAAACCCTTCTTTGGAAGTGGGAGAAGTGGCATGGAAGGGAGGCTCCAGGGGAACTAGTTAGTTGGTCACTTTAAACCTCCACCAAAAAGGTCTCCAGTCTAAACAGGAAATGAACAGCTGGGGTGGGAGGCAGCCGATGAAAAGAAACTTCCTTCTGGCTGCCTAACAGCTGTTTCACCATGTTGGACAGCATTCACTTATTCCACCTATAACTGTTCTTTTTTTTTTTTTTTTTTTTGAGGGGGGGTCACACCCGGCAGCACTCAGGGGTTACTCCTGGCTTTATGCTCAGAAATAGCTCTTGACAGGCTACCCGGGACTATATCGGATGCCGGGATTCGAACCACCATCCTTCTGCATGCAAGGCAAATGCACTACCTCCATGCTATCTCTCCAGCCCTCTATAACTGTTTCTGAGGTAAGCAGAGAGAAGGCGAGAAAGGACATTTGCAACTCTGCCTAACCCCAGCTGAGGAGAAAGAGCTCTGCCTGGAGTGCTCTGTAGTCCAGCTTATTTACATAATGCGAGGGCCAGGGAGAACAATGGAGGGCTAGTCTGCATGTCCGGGGGCCAAGATGTCAGGAGTCCAAGTAGGCTGTTTGGGTGGTACAGCCGGTAGGCCCCCATCTTATAGGGATCGAGCCAGTCTAGCCCCCCACTCCCCCAGTCAGTCTGCCTGGCCCTTGTCTGTCAAATAGGAAGACATCTAAGAAATAAATAAGTTCAGGTCATAAAAGGTGATTTGAGTTATTAATTTCTAAATTACCAGAACACCGGCATCTTGCATTGAACACTCTGTTGGTGGGGATCCTGTATTCACCCCTTTGTCCTGCCCCCTTTCCTCTCTCATAGAGAGACAATCCAGAGAGATTTTGTCCTAATTTTCTCTTCCCTTTTTGAGGTATCAAGACCCACTTAGGCTCGATTAGCTTTTCTCTCTTCTGCCTGTCTCGTTTCCTTAATCCTTTGCGGCATTCCTGCTTCAGTTCCATTCACCTGGAGCTGGTCGCCGGCACTGGGCACCCTCCTCCACTGATCATGAGATGAGGGATTGTGGCCTGTCACCAGCAGTGATCTGAGTCCGAGACGGGGTGAGAGAGGAAGGATAAGAGACCCCCTTGCACCTTTGCTGCCATTCCCGGAATTGTAGGCGAAGACTCACCATCTCACAGCACTAGCATAACCCCAAGACCTCACAATTTGGGGTCAACCACCCCGGCTCCCCACTCTTCCAGGGCCCATCCCCTCTCACCAATGGTCCTGTCTCCCTCAGGGTCCACCATATGGGCCATGCTCAGCGCCTCAGTGGTGGCGATGTCCACATTGCAAGGGATCACCACCAGGTTGATGGTCTGCTCACTCTGGATGTACTTCTGGATGAGACCTTTGATCTGGGGGTCAGAGTGGAAGAGCCATGCCTGGGATCCATGTTCCAAGGAACATGCATAACTGGTCCTCACGGGGACGGGCATGCCTGGGAGCTCCTGTCCCTCTGGTACTCCCCTACCCCTATCACAGTTACGGTCTCACCTGAGTTGCGATGTCTGCGGGCTGGTTCCCCACGGGTATTCTTGCGATGCCCGGAAGATCAATGATAGTAAGATCTGGAACACGGGGAGAGTTGACATACAGGCTAATGAGCTCGTGGCTGATGCCAACTCCTTTCCCAGCGATGATGTCCTGGGCTATGGCAGAGGAGAGGGAGAAATGCCAATAAACTCACTCCATGCAGGAACAAGCCAGAGTCTTTCCCAGGACCTTTGAATTGCCTGAGGACTGCAGTACTCTCTGGGCGCAACAGGAGGCGATCTGAGATGGAAGCAGGAAGCAGCAGGGAGAATAGGGTCAATTGGACCCAAGGGTGGTCTGTGCTTCTTCCCGACTCCTTTCCAGCTCCCCAATGAGGTGCTGGGTTAATCCATGCACCTGACTCCTAAATAACTCTCTTTAAAAGTGGGAGCCTCGGGATAGGAGAGATAGCATGGAGGTAAGGCTTTTGCCTTGCATGCAGAAAGATGGTAGTTGGAATCCCAGCATCCCATATGGTCCCCCGAGCCTGCCAGGAGCAATTTCTGAGGATAGAGCCAGGAGTAACCCCTGAGCGCTGCCGAATGTGACCCAAAAATAAAAAACAAACAAACAAAAAAAGTGGGAGCCTCTAGAGGGCTGGACACAGGGACTTGCCTTTCCCCAAGTCCGGCAGAGGGGACAGATCCCTGAGTAGAAGGCTCAAGCCAGGGACAGGGTCATAGGTGGCTTGGGAGAGGGGTCACCTCGAGGACTGAGACCCTCCTGCCCAAGGACTTCGGGGAGAAGCTGATGGCAGGCCCTGGGCAAATCTTCAAATGATTTCAAAATGTGCACCGTCTCACCCTGAGGCCTCTACAGAGGCCTGACCAGGACCATCAGTCAGGAATAGTGTCCCCCACACCTGCAGAGAGTGTGGATGCAATGCTCATGCCCAAGAATGTCCCGTTCCTGCTGTCGTAGGTGCCTGAATAAAGAAGTGACTGGCCATCTCTCCCATCTAACCTTTTTGTTTGCCCGTTGCTTGCTCTCAGCTGCCTGTTAACCCTCCATGTACTGTGGGGAGCCTAGCTGATGAAACCTGGGACATAGGACACCTCAGTAATTCCTAATCTGGTCACCCACGTGACCAAAAGGCCCATGCCTTGAGAACAAAGGAAATAGACAAAAATAAAGTAATTCAGAGCAGCCCAATATATCCAGCCAGAAAGAAAAATATAGAGTTTGCCTTTGTGTTAGCAAACATTATTAAGAACTCTGTTTGAATCTTATGCCTTTTAGTAAAACGTGCTCAGGTCTACCTCTTTGCCCCTCCCTATTACCTGCCCCAATTTATGCTAATGAATGCTTGTAACTGTGATTGGTGTAAAATTTGTAACACCCCTGACGTGTTTCAGCCCTTAAAAGCTGATCCCCCAACAATAAACTTCCCTTTTTGAACAGCATGCGTTGTCTTGAAGGCTTCTGTTACTAATTTCTCTAGTTCTTCTTTACAGGTCGGTTCTGCTTGAGTGAACCCACTAATAACTAGCAACTTTCATTTCCACACCCCCGCGGGTCGGGGGACTCCCACAAAAGTTGCAGGTTGCGCCCACGTGGGAGCTCGAGTTACAGAATCTGATCGGGTGGCAGAGTGCGACAAGTCCGGAGCTGAATTACGTCAGGTAAAATAAATTAAAGCAACGTAATTTAGTAGTCTAATACCTAGGTGAAAAACCGCCACCCCATTACAGTCCCAGAGTAAAAATGGGGACCAGTCTGAGCAAAGGAGCAAAATTTATTAAAGGTATACAAGAAGTACTTAGAAGTAGAAATATAGTAATTGAAGAGAAAGATTTGTTGAAATTCTTAATGTTTGTTAATAAAATTTGTCCTTGGTTTGCTATTACTTGCCCAAAAATAGTTTCCAGTACTTGGGATCTAGTTGGGGCAGAACTCACTAATCATTTTAACACACATGGCAGTGAGTCTGAGAAAGAGATTATACAACAATATTGGGATCTCCTCAAAAGCATCATAGTAAAATCTGCTTTTGACCCTAAGAGCTTGCAAATTGTGAAAGATGCCCAGGAGCATTTGGAGCATGCCTCCAAACAATGCTCACACCCCAGTTCCCGCTCCAGCTCATTTTTGCATATTGATTCCCTTTCTCCCCCCCCCCCCCCCCGAGGAGCCTTCTTCTCTTATGCAGAAAACTCTTTATCCCTCTCTCCGAGCGGCAGCCTCAGAGCCCCCTGAGGAGAAGCAGGACTCAGAGGAAGAAACTGAGTTACAGGATAAAACTGATCCCTACCATGGGAATGCAACCTCTCTTCCCTCACAGCCCCCCCTGTATGATTTGCCCGCACCCATAAAAATGCCTCTTCCAGAACCCGATAATCCTTTATTGATAGAGATTCGACAGCTCAGACAGCAAATTGCCCAGCTTCAAGCTACAGATCCATCATCTCCACATTTTTTGTTCCCCGTCCATGGTCCGGACGGGGAGGACTGGGAGGAGGAGGGTGAACTCCCCTCTTTACCCCTTGGCAGATCCCGCACGAGGGCGCAGGCCAGGCAAGAAGCAGCCGCAGCTGCTGCTGCTGCTGCCACTTCAGCAGCTCCAATTCCAGCTGCCAGAGCCCCCCAACACCCAGCCCAGCCGGACAATGGCTCCCTAGACCATAGTCCCGATCAAGCAGAACCCCCTGACATTCCTGAAGTCCCTATCAGACGGCCACTGCGGCAATACAAGGCCCTCGACAGAAAAGACCTCAAAGAACTTTTTACTGCAGTCACCTCCTATGGCCTACATGCTCCATACACCTTGTCTTGCCTTGAATCCATCGGTGGCGGCGGCGCTGTTCTGCCAGCCGAGTGGCGAGATATTGTTAGAACTGCTTTGAAAAATGATGTTTATGTTTCTTGGGAAGCTGATTTCCTATTAAGATGTCAGGGTATTGCTGCAGGAAATGATGACCTTTATGCCCGCATAGCAGGAATACCCCCATATCACATTCTTAAAGAACAGTGTAAACTCCCTAGAAGCTTGCTTGCAAACACGGCTCTCGCTGCCCTACGAGCTTGGAAGTCCCTTCCCCGGGCTGGTACCTCTACTGCCCCGCTCTCTCAGATAGTGCAGGGCCCAGACGAACCATACAATTCTTTCATTGCCCGCCTTTCAGAGGCTGTGGAGCGTGTCCTGGGCGTCACCGCCACAGATGCTGATAGTACTCTGGTGAAACAATTAGCCTTTGAAAATGCTAATGATACCTGTAAGAGTATCCTTAGGAACAACCTGAAAGGAAAGTCCTTGCATGATATGATAAATCTCTGCCGCGAGGCAGACCCCTTTGTTCATAAGATCGCCAAAGCCCTTGTTGCCTTTCAAGGCCAGAACAAAGGAAAAACCTGCTTTCAATGTGGTGCTCCGGGCCATTTTGCCTCCCGCTGTCCTCAGCGGCAGACACCGGTGTTACAAGCAGGTAACACTAATCCCCGCCCTTCTCTTTGTCCCCGCTGCTGCCGCGGCAGGCATTGGGTTTCAGCTTGCCGCTCAGTAATTGATTTAGAAGGGAATCCACTACCACAGGTACAGGGAAACGGGCCACGGGGCCAGCCCCGGGCCCTGAAACACATTGCATTCCAGCCGGCCACGGGGATCAGCCGGCACAATCCACCGCAGCCAGCCTTCTCACAGCAGCCCCAGTTTGCGGCACTCTCTCAGACTTCAGCTTCCGAGGTCCAACCGCTGGTGCCAAACGGTATGTTGCCCCCCCAGCAACCTCCCTTGTCAGGGCCTCCCCAGGGAGTGCCGGCCTCGATCTCAGTGCAGCAGCCCCAAAGTTATTAACCCCTGAGGATGGTGTTCAGATTATTCCAACAGGTATTTTTGGACCCCCACCTCCAAACACCTTTTTTATGATTATTGGCAGAGCCTCTGCCACAGTGAAAGGCCTCATAGTACAACCCTCTCTGGTGGACAATGACTACACTGGAGAAATTATGCTATTGGCTGTCGCCCCCTACCACCCAGTTCAAATTGTTCCTGGCCAGCGCATTGCTCAGGCCTTACCTCTCCCTATGAATGTGCAGTTTCCCGCCCTCTCCCACGGTCTCGGGTCTACCTCCCCTGGCTCCTCTGACATTTTTTGGGTGCGCGCCATGTGCCGCATTCGCCCGCCTTTAACCCTTACCATCTCGGGTAAACAATTCACAGGCCTCCTAGATACCGGTGTGGACACCACGTGCTTTTCTCCCCTAGACTGGCCTCCTGAGTGGCCCACTGCTTCCATCTTTGACAATGTTTCAGGGATAGCTGGCTCCGTCAAAAGAGTTCTTGTCAGTGCCAACAAACTAGTTTGGCAGGATGAGGATGGTGACACAGGTCTCGTCCGTCCTTACATTATTCCCGACTTACCCATTAATCTTTGGGGTCGGGACATTATGGGACAAATGGGTGTTTATGTTATAAAGTGTAAAAATCCTGTTGTATTACAGCAAATGTTACAACAGGGCTACACACCCTCCAAAGGACTGGGAAAAAATTTACAAGGTATCACTCAACCCATTACCCTTTCGCAAAAATTAGATAGGGCTGGATTAGGTTTTTCGCCCCCTGCTCAAAATTTTCAGTAGAGGTCACCGCCTCTCCTGCACCCCCGGCAGATAAAATAACTTGGCTTGATGATAAACCTGTCTGGGTTGGGCAGTGGCCCCTAACCAAAGAAAAATTGGCTGTGGCTCAGCAACTTGTGCAGGAGCAACTTAATGCTGGCCACATAGAATCTTCCACCTCCCCGTGGAACACCCCTATCTTTGTTATTAGAAAAAAATCAGGCAAATGGAGACTTTTACATAATCTTAGAGAAATTAATAAAACCATGGTGCCTATGGGGGCTACTCAGCCTGGACTTCCTTGCCCCTCAGCTGTACCCAAAGGAAGCTATAAAATTGTTTTGGATCTCAAAGACTGTTTTTTTTCCATCCCCCTGCACCCCGAAGACTGTAAGCGTTTTGCCTTTTCGGTACCTTTAACTAATTGCGTGGGCCCCAACCCTAGATTCCAGTGGAAGGTCCTCCCCCAAGGGATGACTAACAGCCCTATGCTCTGTCAAAAATATGTAGCATCCATTATAGACCCATTTCGAATCCTTTACCCCTCAGTTTATATCATTCATTTTATGGATGATATTCTGTTAGCTTGTGCTGATGACTCACTTGTCCTACACACTGCAAAAGAACTCGTTTTTGCTCTGCAACATCGCGGATTTAAAATTTCTGAGGACAAGGTCCAAATTCACCCCCCTCAACTTTTTCTTGGATTTGAACTGCTTCCCAATCAGGTTCACACCCAGAAAGTACAACTTCGTACCCACCACCTAAAAACCCTTAATGATTTCCAACGCCTCTTAGGTGACATCACATGGCTGAGACCTTACCTACAGGTCTCCACGGGTGACCTGAAGCCACTTTTTGACATCCTTCAGGGCAATTCTAATCCCACCAGCTCACGCCAACTAACCCCTGAGGCTTCCAAAGCCCTTGCCATTGTTAACACCGCCATTCAAAACCAGTTTATTACTTATTATGAGTCCTCTCACCCCCTTTTCCTCATTATTTGCCCTACTGCCATTGCACCCACAGCTGTTTTGTGGCAGTTCGCCCCACTTTACTGGATCCATTTGCCTTCCTCCCCCGATAAAGTTTTAGCCACCTACCCCCACCTAGTGGTGCGGCTTTTGATGCAAGGCTGCACAGCCTCTCTGAAACTTTTTGGCCGCCAACCCACCAAGGCGATTATTCCCTATACGAAATCTGAATTGCAATGGCTTATGGAAAATCAACAAGATTGGGTTATTTTTGTGACAGGTTTTTCAGGAACTCTAGATAATCACTATCCACCTAATAAATTGCTTCAATTTTTGCGCCTTCACCCAGTAGTTTTTCCTAAACTTACTAAATTTCAACCTATTTCTAATGCCTCACTAGTATTCACAGACGGCAGTTCTAACACCATGGCCGCATTTAAGGTCAATGGCATCATTCACCAGGTCCCCACCCAGTACACTTCGGCCCAGCTTGTAGAACTTGCTGCTGTCCTCAGGGTTTTTCAGGTTGTCCCAGAGCCCTTTAACTTGTACACTGATAGCTGCTATATTGCAGCCTCCCTTCCCCTGTTAGAAACAGTTCCTTATATAAAACCTTCCACCCCTGCAACTGTTCTTTTTTCTAAAATTCAAGAACTCCTTTTGCTGCGCACCAATCCATTTTTTGTTGCCCACATTAGAGCTCACACTGGCCTCCCTGGCCCTTTGGCTGAGGGCAATGACTCAGTTGACCAGGCTACCCGTCTTTTACCTGTCTTTAATCAGCCTGACTCTTTACAGTTGGCGCAACAAGCCCATAAGCTACATCACCTTAATGCGCAAACGCTTAGGTTAAAATATTCTGTCACCTGGGAACAGGCTCGAGAAATTGTTAAGTCATGTAAAGCTTGCCTTTCCCTCTTGCCTGAACCTCACACCGGAGTTAATCCTCGTGGCCTTACACCTGGAGAACTCTGGCAAATGGATGTTACTCATTATTCTGCCTTTGGCAATCTTAAGTATATTCATGTTGGGGCCGGGCGGTGGCGCTGGAGGTAAGGTGCCTGCCTTACCTGCGCTAGCCTAGGAGACGGACCGCGGTTCGATCCCCCAGCGTCCCATATGGTCCCCCAAGCCAGGAGCGACTTCTGAGCGCATAGCCAGGAGTAACCCCTGAGCGTTACCGGGTGTGGCCCAAAAACCAAAAAAAAAAAAAAAAAAAAAAAAGTATATTCATGTTACAGTAGATACGTATAGTGGTTTTATTTGTGCCTCTCTCCAAACAGGAGAAGCCACCAAGGATGTCATTGCTCATCTTTTACATTGCTTTACTATTGTTCCTGTCCCTACGGTCATTAAGACTGATAACGGTCCAGGATATATTAGTTCCAAATTCAAGAATTTTTGTGCAAAATTTGGTATCACCCTTAAAACAGGAATTCCCCTAAACCCTCAAGGCCAAGGCATTGTTGAAAGAGCTAATCAAACTTTGAAAAATACACTTTTTAAACTCACTTCAGAAAGCGAGAATTTGTACTCTCGCAAAGGCAAACACCGCCTGCTTTTGAATCATGCACTCTTCGTGCTCAATTTTCTCTCCTTGGATTCCAGCGGCCGTTCAGCGGCTGATCGACTCTGGCACCCCTCCACTCGTGAGAATTTTCAGCAAGTGCTTTGGAAAGATGTTCGTACAGGACAATGGCTTGGCCAACACCCTGTTCTCATATGGGGCAAAGGTCACGCCTGTGTTCACAACCCAATCACCTCTGAAACGCGCTGGCTTCCTGATAGGCTGGTCAAACTCCATAACCCTCCCAGGGGTAACGCCCCTGAGAATTCTTCTGTTTCCCTTTCAGGTGCCGCTCCTGACACTTCCCCAAGGACACCACTGGCTGACAATCCTTGCCGCAGCACCTCAAAAACTCTCCCTCTCCGAGCTCCTCTTGAATCTCCCTTGCAAGACGATGACAACACCCCTGGTTCCTTCCCCTCCCCTTTTGACTTTTAGTTCTACAATGGTGCCGGAGACATAGCCAACTCCCCTCCCACCCATCCCCTGACCCATCCTTAAGTAACCCTTTGTGCCCTCACCATGGGTGCTGAGGAACAGTGAGCCACCCCCAATCAATTTTGCCACGACCTGGCCCGTTCACCCATTCCCCAGGACACACTGGCGACAACCACCTTGACGAGAGAGCCAGCGCCCCCCGCTGTGACCTGCCTACCTTTAGAGAATTTTTTTTTCACTATCCCCTTTATGCTTGTCCCGGCCACCACCGTAACCGCACTTCATTCCAAGTGCGGCAATCGCTCTAGTATTTTTGTTTGAAAATTTTGGAGTTGTGCAACCACTGCCAACACGGATTACAGTGTCTCATAAAATTGGATCCTACAAAGAACCTTGGGCATCCGGCGATCTTCTGGCATCCGTGAATGTCAGCTCAACCTCTCCCACGCCACGAGCTCTTCAGAACTCTGCCTGCTTCCCCACCCTTCCAGCCCATGCTGTCCTCCGGACCCCCCTCCTCTTCTCAGCTCATCCTTGTCATGATCAACGCCTCCGCCCAGACGCCTTCGGTACCTGCTATTCACCCACCTCACCGGCCTAAATTGCTGCCTTGACCTGCCTTACTTCACCTACGACACCAACCTTCTGCGATGCGGTATGAAGCTTCAACAACGTGGCTTAACTTTAAAACTAGTGGTGGGACTTGAACTTTGCCCCTTGGTACCCAATATAATTCCCCCTATTAAAAATTGTAATCAAATTCTTGTCGTTGATTTCTCCTTTCAGTTCATAATTGCCCCCAATTTAACGTTTTTTGCCTGTTTCACTGGTTTATCTCCCCCATTGTTTTACATTTGTTTCTTTAGTCCTAGAACTACTGTGTTTTGGTTGTTTTAATGCCTAAATTGACTGTTAAATCAAAAATTGCCTTATTACCTCTTAAAAATAACCTTGTCTCTCTCCCGCTGCAGTATAAAAACAAACATTGCCTCCACCCCAGCCTTATTGGAAGGCCTGGGTGTTACTGGTGTAAGCACAAAAAATTTATTCATTGGTTCATACTCTAGAATCTGTTAATGCCTCATAACTGTTGTTAAAAATGTTTACAAACTTAGAAGAAGTTTACACTACTTAACTGTTGAATCCCTAGCAGTATTAGAGCAGAAAAACTGCCGTGGTTTAAATTTGACTTTTTTTGAGGGAGGGGGAAATTTGTGTCATACTTAGAGAAAAATGTTGCTTTTTAAAATAAACTTGGCTTAGCTAGAGATAGCATTAGACTTGTGGAGGAAAGTCTAGAGGATAGAAATTGACAGAAGGATTTAGATGAGTCCTGATATAAAAATTGGTCCTCTACCTCATCCTGGCTGTCTAAGCTGCTACCTAATTCGGTCCTTTCATTGGCTTTTTGCTATTTTTTCCTTTGGCCCCAAGGCATTCTGTCGCCTCACAAGTTTGTTAAAAATCCGGTTACTGAGATTGCCCTAATGTTCAGTATAGGTCCAATATCAGTGGCTCTCCTAAATGCACCCCGAAGGACTTGAAGCCATGGATATACCTCTGAGCTTTAAAGAGTTTTGAGTATCTGGCTAAACGCCCCTGCTTGCTCTGCTCCTGGCTGTGGAGATGCCCATGACGGGGATAGTTTGGTGCCAGTGTCTGGGTGCAAACATGGCATTCCTAATATTTTGCGCGCAAAAACTTTTAATTTGGTCTCTTGTTGCCATGTCCAGAACTGGAAGCCCACCAAATAACCTAAGACAGGTGACTCCACCCACTTTGCTCTTCTTCTTTTATTATTTACAGGAAAGGGGGAACTGTGGGGAGCCTAGCTGATGAAACCTGGGACATAGGACACCTCAGTAATTCCTAATCTGGTCACCCACGTGACCAAAAGGCCCATGCCTTGAGAACAAAGGAAATAGACAAAAATAAAGTAATTCAGAGCAGCCCAATATATCCAGCCAGAAAGAAAAATATAGAGTTTGCCTTTGTGTTAGCAAACATTATTAAGAACTCTGTTTGAATCTTATGCCTTTTAGTAAAACGTGCTCAGGTCTACCTCTTTGCCCCTCCCTATTACCTGCCCCAATTTATGCTAATGAATGCTTGTAACTGTGATTGGTGTAAAATTTGTAACACCCCTGACGTGTTTCAGCCCTTAAAAGCTGATCCCCCAACAATAAACTTCCCTTTTTGAACAGCATGCGTTGTCTTGAAGGCTTCTGTTACTAATTTCTCTAGTTCTTCTTTACAGGTCGGTTCTGCTTGAGTGAACCCACTAATAACTAGCAACTTTCATTTCCACACCCCCGCGGGTCGGGGGACTCCCACAAAAGTTGCAATGTACCATCAGCCTGTTTATCCCTTTCCTTTCCTTCTGTTTCTGCTTGTCTCCCATTGTCAGTTTCCCAAGGCACTGGGAGGAACACATACCTCTACAGATCTCCCTCTCCACCTGGGAAGGATGGTCTAGCTTCAGGTGGGTGTCCCGGTAGCTCACTTGCCCGCTCCATGTGCCCCCAGCTGGCACCTTCTTCAGCTTCAGCACCAGCGGGCACCTGGTCACAATTCCTGAGTGACAGAGCCATGAGCCCTAAGCTTTCTTGGTGAATCACACCGGTTTTCCCTCCCCAGGGCCTGTCCAGGGCCTCATGCCCATAGCCTGGACAGAGGATTGAGTGCTTGGAATAAAAACTTTTATATGGCCTCCCTCTGGGGTACATGAAAGAGACAAGGTTCAGATGGGACTACCCAGGGACTGGATAGATTCTTCCCAGGGAAGGCTCAAGTGAACCCATGAGGTTTGGAGGAGATCCCACCCTTGGAGTTCTGGGCGTCCTGAGGAGGCAATGGGTGCCAAGAAACAGGACCATATATCTCTGACAGGGCTCAGCAGACCCTATGGGGAGCAGGGGATTGAACCTGGATCAACTGGGTGCAAGATATGTTTTAACTCCTGTACTATCTCTCTGCACTATTGCTCATTCCATCTGAGATTTATTTATTTATTTTGGTTTTTGGGTCACACCCGGCAGCGCTCAGAGGTTACTCCTGGCTTCATGCTCAGAAATAGCTCCTGGCAGGCTTGGGGTACCAGCATATGAGATGCTGGGATTCGAACCAATGACCTTCTGCATGCAAGGCAAACATTTTGCCTCCATGCTATTTCTCCGGCCCCTGAGATTCATTTTTTTAAGGATAATGTGAGCTTTCACACCATCATTATAGCAATTTGCTGTATGTGTGTGTGTGTGTGTGTGTGTGTGTGTGTGTGTTTGGGCCCATAACACCCAGTTATGCTGAGTTCACTCTTGTGGACCATATATGGTGTTGGGGATTGAACTTGATCCTGAAGTGCATCATCCACTGTACAATCCCTCCTCCCCTATTCTGTGTGTCCAGTGATGGTGCTGGGGCCTGCACCCAGGACCTCACACGAGCTGGGCAATTGCTCTTTTTCAGAACCACCTTGCACCCTGCTCACAAAGATTATGGGAGAGAAGCCAGGAGATTCTCAGAACTTATGGTCAGGGCCAGGTCTGGCATCAAGTAGTTAGAGGGCAGAGGCACACCCCCACCGAGGGGGGCTGCATTCAGCTTTGGACCATAGCTGGCCAGGGTCTAAGGGACACTTGGAGTGCACTGGGCCTGCTCCCTTTATTTGGATTAAGCTGTCCTATCTGATTTCCATGAGTCGTCTGCATGTCCCCATACTTACCACTGCCCCTGGGCAAGGCTACCCCTGACAGGGCCTCCAGCACCGAGCTCTTTCCCGAGCTCTGGTCCCCGATGACAGCAATGGAGGGCAGGGCCAGGTCCTGTTCCACACCCAGAGCCCGCAGGGAGTCGATGAGGTCGATGCAGGGACGCATCTTCTCCTCATACTGGCTGAACAGGGTGTTCTTGGGATCCTGCAGGAGGCAGCATAGACCCCTAGTCTCAGTGCCCTGCCCTCTGGCCCCACTGTGAGCAGGAATGTGGGGTCTGGAAGGACACATGGGTGGAGGAAAGGGTGGGGTGGGCTGGGTTGATGGGCGTGGCCAGAGATGGATATGCCTAATTGGATGGGCATGCCAGAGAGCTGGGCATGGCCAGAGAGCTGGGTGTGGCTAACTGGATGGGTGTGTCAGAGAGGTGGGAGTGGCCAAAGATTGGGCATGACTAAATGATGGGCGTGGTTAGAGATGTGACTAAATAAATGGGCATGGTCAGACAGCATGACTAAAATGTAGGTGTGACCAATAGTAATAAGAAAGAAATGGACATTAAGAAAACAACCCCATTCACAATAGTGCCACACAAACTCAAATATCTTGGAATCAACTTAACTAAAAATGTGAAGGACCTATACAAAGAAAACTATAAAACTCTGCTCCAAGAAATGAGAGGACACGTGGAAATGGAAGCACATACCCTGCTCATGGATTGGCAGGATTAACATCATTAAAATGGCAATACTCCCCAAAGTATTGTACAGATTTAATGCGTTCCCTCTAAAGATACCCATGACATTCTTCAAAGAAGTGGATCAGGCACTTTTGAAATTCATTTGGAACAATAAACACCCTAGAATAGCTAAAGCAATCATTGGGAAAAAGAATATAAGAGCAATTACTTTCCCCAACTTTTTTTTTTTTTTTTTTTTTGGTTTTTGGGCCACACCCTGTGACGCTCAGGGGTTACTCCTGGCTATGCGCTCAGAAGTTGCTCCTGGCTTGGGGGACCATATGGGACGCCAGGGGATCGAACCGTGGTCCGTCCTAGGCTAGCGCAGGCAAGGCAGGCACCTTACCTCTAGCGCCACCACCCGGCCCCCCCTTTTTTTTTTACTTTTTTTTACTTTCCCCAACTTTAAACTGTACTACAAAGCAATAGTTATCAAAACAGCATGGTATTGGAATAAAGACAGGCCCTCAGATCAGTGGAATAGGCTTGAATACTCAAAGAATGTTCCCCAGACATACAATCACCTAATTTTTGATAAAGGAGCAAGAAATCCTAAATGGCCGGGCGGTGGCGCTGGAGGTAAGGTGCCTGCCTTACCTGCGCTAGCCTAGGAGACGGACCGCGGTTCGATCCCCCGGCGTCCCATATGGTCCCCCAAGCCAGGAGCGACTTCTGAGCGCATAGCCAGGAGTGACCCCTGAGCGTTACCGGGTGTGGCCCAAAAACCAAAAAAAAAAAAAAAAAAAAAAAGAAATCCTAAATGGAGCAAAGAAAGCCTCTTCAACAAGTGGTGTTGGCACAACTGGCTAGCCACTTGCAAAATATTGAACTTAGACCCCCAGCTAACAACATGTACGAAGGTTAAATTCAAATGGATGAAAGAGCTCGATATCAGACCCAAAACCATAAGATATATAGAACAACACATAGGCAAAACACTCCAGGACATTGAGACTACAGGCATCTTCAAGGAGGAAACTGCACTCTCCAAGCAAGTGAAAGCAGAGATTAACAGATGGGAATATATTAAACTGAGAAGCTTCTGCACCTCAAAGGAAATAGTGCCCAGGATACAAGAGCCCCCCACTGAGTGGGAGAAACTATTCACCCAATACCCATTAGATAAGGGGCTAATCTCCAAAATATACAAGGCACTGACAGAAATTTACAAGAAAAAAAATCTAATCCCATCAAAAAATGGGGAGAAGAAATGGACAGACACTTTGACAAAGAAGAAATACAAATGGCCAAAAGACACATGAAAAAATGCTCCACATCACTAATCATCAGGGAGATGCAAATCAAAACAACTATGAGGTACCACCTCACACTCAAGAGATTGGCACAACAAGCAGTGTTGGCAGGGATGTGGAGAAAAAGGAACTCTTATCTACTGCTGGTGGGAATGCCATCTAGTTCAACCTTTATGGAAAGCACTATGGAGATTCCTCCAAAAACTGGAAATCGAGCTCCCATACGACCCAGCTATACCACTCCTAGGAATATACCCGAGGAACACAAAAATACAATACAAAAATCCCTTCCTTACACCTCTATTCATTGCTGCACTATTTACCATAGCAAGACTCTGGAAACAGCCAAGATACCCTTCAACAGATGAATGGCTAAAGAAACTGTGGTACATATACACAATGGAATATTATGTAGCTGCCAGGAGAGATGAAGTCATGAAATTTTCCTATACATGGATGTACACGGAATCTATTATGCTGAGTGAAATAAGTCAGAGAGAGAAAGAAAAATGCAGAATGGTCTCACTCATCTATGGGTTTTAAGAAAAATGAAAGACATTCTTGCAATAATAACTTTCAGACACAAAAGAGAAAAGAGCTGGAAGTTACAGCTCACCTCATGAAGCTCACCACAAACAGGGATGAGTTTAGTTAGAGAAATAACTACGTTTTGAACTATCCTAATAATGAGAATGTGCGAGGGAAATAGAAAGCCTGTCTAGAGTACAGGCGGGGGTTGGGTGGGGAGGAGGGAGATTTGGGACATTGGTGATGGGAATGTTGCACTGGTGATGGGTGGTGTTCTTTACATGACTGAAACCCAAACACAATCATGTATGTAATAAAGTTGTTTAAATAAAAAATTTTAAAAAAGAGAAAAAAATGTAGGTGTGATTAAATGGTGGGAGTGACCAATTGGCATGGTGAGTTGGATGGGTGTGGTCAGAGCTGGGCATGGCCAGAGATGGGGGAGTGACTGGTGGGAGAGGCTGGTTTAATGGATGTGGTTAGGAATTGAAGTGGCTATATGATAGACGTGGGCAGATAGTTGGGGTGGCTGGAGAGTTGGGTCAAAGGAGGGTTGGGTGGGCATTGTAACCCCATCCCCCATTCGTCCTTTGTAACCTTACCTATAAGAAAGACCTGCCCATTTCTGGGAGGAGTCTTTAGGAAGTATGAATAGGATTACCTGAAAGGCAGGAGGGAGATTTGCAGGAGGAGTTTGGAGATGGAGGAATTTGGTGAGAGATTCAGCAAGGGAGATGGATGGAGACAAGGTATAATGCAGGGATAGCTGAAGAAAGCATGCTTAAATGATTAGCCTAGTGGCTAGGGCCATGAATAAAGATGATATCTCCTGAAACCTGCCTGTGAGCCTTCCTTGCCGCTATCCTGTACTGCAGACCTGCAGCCTGGAGCGGGCTGAAGCCACGTGGCCCGAGCTGGAGCAGAAGGGCCCCTCCATTCATCCCATCACCATTTATTTAATGCAACAGGCATGGCCAGAGATAGGCATGGCTGAGTGGATGGATGAGGCCAGGGGAAGGTTGGGCTTGGCCAGAGAACCTGGCATCACCGAGATTGTGATTCTTTGGGGTCCCCAAAGACCCTGGCCCATCCTGTTGCTGTTTCCCCTGTTCACTTACATTTATGATGACATCACGGTTCCCAGGAGTGGGAATGTTCTTGCACCTGAAGGACAATATTACCAACCACCCAGCCCAGGTACCTTCATTGTTGGCAGGACATTGTGTGAGGACAAGGCGGTGGGACCATCTGTCACTTGATGCAGCTGCTATGGCAATGGGTGTGGAGATGCCACACACACACACACACACACACACACACACACACACACACACACACACACACACACAAACACAGCATCAAACTTCCACAGGACCCCAGGGATTCCATCAGGCATCTCCCCAGGAAAACAAGAAGCGCTGATCCACTGATCGGAAAGGAGGCGTGCACAGCTGTATTCCGGGAAGAGATGAAATCCTGCCCTTTGCTACCGTGTGGGCAGAACAAAAGTCACGCGAGGGAAATAAGTCAGCAGCAGGAGGAAGTACAATATAGGGTTATGTGGGGGACACAGTGAAGCGAAACGAGGACCAGAGGCAGGACAGGTTGCAGCAAAACCTGATTATAGGACTGGCTGCTATGCTGTGGGACGTTGAGGTTTTGCTTTGTTCCCTGACAGTGATTTGGGGGTGCTGGGGGAGTGTCTGATGAGCAGAGAGAAGGTACGAGAGGTGGACTGGTGTGAAGGGAGAGCTGGGAGTCACCTCTCCTGCCTGGGCCTCTGTCCTACTTACCTTGGTCTCTGGGGCACCCTTTTGCCCCCCTGTGTTGAACTGCTGGTGTCCTGGGTTTAACTGCTGGTGCTGACTCATGGTATCCGTCCTTTTCTGGGGGTGTCAGGAGAAGGAGTTGAACCTTGCCACTGAGACGCTGAGATATTGCTGAGGCCTGGGGTCTCCGATTTTCCTGCAGGGTGAGAGTACACCTGTGTCTTGGCTGTCCCCTAGCCCCTGCCATCGTGGGGTTCCCTGGGATCTGGGTACTTTGGGAGCCTGTGTGACTGAGGTCACCCTGAGGACAGCCCTGAATCTAAGAAGAGGGCGGGCAGTAGGTTAGGCCACCATCTCCCCACTCCTTTTCCGCAGGAGAAGGGCTGAAGCTCTTGCTCTTCTCTTTGTAACCAGGGGCTGCATCTCTGCAGAGTGTGTGTGTGTGTGGGGGGGGGGGAGTAAGAAGGTGGTCCTCCCGCAGGTAGGCTCTGCTTCTTGCCTCTAGCCCCTGCACCCCATGTTCATTCAGTGTCTGAACAGTTTTTACTTTAGGCTAGGGGGTGCAGGGTAGGGCAGTCACAGTCAGACAGAGACCTGCCCCTTCCTACTCTCCCTCTCCAGACACAGCACCCCAAGATCCCAGGACCTCCCTCCCCATGTCCTGGGATGAGAACCCAGGCACCCCTGGATTCAGCTTCTGCTGCTGCAGGTTCCCCGCTTGGTAGGCAGAGAACACTCTACTGAATTCTGACTTACCTCTTTCCTGGGGGTTCATAGTCGGGGAAACTCAGGCAAGCGATAGGTGCTGGGCGGGGATAGGGGCGTGCTGGGTACCCAGCCTGGGCGGTGGGGGCCATAGTTAGGCTCCCACCATACTGTCCAGGGGCATTCCTCTGGGGGGATACGTTGGTGTACTGAATGGAGCCAGGGGACTCTGCCTGGAGCCGGGGGAGGCAGGCACTCCAGTTTGTATCTGACCACCAACATCAACTCCTCAGGAAGGACAGGCCCTAGGGGGCACTCGCTGCACCCCCTGAAAAAAAAAACCTTCAATCCGCATCCTACTGATGATGCAGCAGCCCCATCCTGAGGTCCCTAGAGATGCTCCCAGTCTATACAGTGAGTTGTGAAAGGTGGAACACTGGGGTGAGGTGGGGACTTGAGGCTTCCTTTTGTGTGTGTGTGTGTGTGTGTGTGTGTGTGTGTGTGTGTGTGTGTGTGTGCAAATCTCAGCAAAGTCAAATCTCTCTGCCCCTCCCCCAGTGTTTCCTTTTATGCATCTTCCGGGACCCACTCAACACTCCTTCCCTTATTGAAAAATGAAACTGAGTTATTACAGGGAAATGAAACAGAAGGAAGAAAGGAAGAATGGAAGAAAAGAGAAAGAACGAAAGGAAAGAGAAAGAAAAGAAATAAAAAGGATTTGCTCCCCCCCCCCCTCCCCGGATTCCCATCTTCTGCAAGGAACTGGCTCCTCCCCACACCAAGGTGGCCACCCCTGCCCAGGCCAGAGAGGAGAGTGGGGCAGGGATGCCTCGTCCCTGAGTTGGGGTGGGGTGGAAGGCACCCGGAGGATCTGCAGGGAGAGGCCCGGGGTTAGGGTTAGAGCATTTCTTCTCTCCCTATCTCTGAGGCCCTATCTTGAAACGGAACGGGGAGGTCTTGGGGAGAAGTTTCACTTTTGAGGGGTTGAATCCTGGCTCTGCCCGCTGGCCCTGACAGCAGCTTCGGGGTTCCCAAGGGGCCGGGCGTCTCAATAACAAAAGGCGCAACAAAAGGAGAAAATCCCTCCCCCACAAGCACCCCGCAGCTCTCCCTTAGGAAGATTGGGGTGGGGGCCAGGGAAGTCTGCAAAGCCCCCAATAACATTCTCATTTCCACCCCCAATTCCCAGGGGTCCAGGTTCCAGACTGAAGACAACCCCAGGATTTGGGAAGGTGGGGAGAGAGAGATAGAGATAGAGAGGGACAGACAGGCAGGCAGGCAGGCAGATAGACTGTCCGTGTTCTGCAACTCTTGGAGAGTTGTCTGAGGAGCCGGTTGGTCCATTCCCCTACGGGGTGACACTTCCCACTTCTAATCCTGCTGTTGGTGCAACTGCAGTGACAGTCTCGTCCAAACTTGGTCTGAGTGCTAGCGGCGCCCCTGGTTCCCTCTTACCTGCACACTTGCTGAAGGGAACGCACCCCACATCCTCTCTCTGCTCCCCTCAGTGTTCCCTTTTATGCATCTTCAGGGACCTACCCAACACTCCTCCCCTTATTGAGAAACAAAACTGAATTGCTTACATGGAAATGAAACAGAAAGAAGGAAGAGTGAAAGGAAAATGAAAGAACGAAAGGATAGAAAGGAAATAAAAAGAAAGAAAAAAGAAAAAAGAAAGAAAAAAAGAAAGAGAAAGAAAGAAAGTCAGAAAGTCGAAAGAAAGAAAGAAAGAAAGAAAGAAAGAAAGAAAGAAAGAAAGAAAGAAAGAAAGAAAGAAAGAAAAGAAAGAAGAAAGAGAAATAGAAAAATACGGATTAATTAAGATGCTCAGTCAGAGTGAGAAGGCAGAAAAGTTTCTAGGAAGTTTCTTGGAAATTTGAGGAGAAACAAGTGGAGGAACATCGCAGAGTTTGAAGATGGCTCAGTTTGTGCGGGTTATAGGAAAACTGGGTCTTTGTGCAGGGCCTCAAAAGGCTCTTAGGCATCTTGTGTCAATCAATGGACAGAAATGTTCCCGAGAAGGCAAAGGATCCTACAAAGAGGTCTGGCTGGGCTGACTCTTTGGGGTTGGCCATTTATGTTAGGACTTAACTATTTCCTTTTTTTGTTTGTTTGTTTTGTTTTGTTTTGTTTTTGTTTGTTTTGGGGCCACACCCGGCAGTGCTCAGGGGTTCCTCCTGGCTGTCTGCTCAGAAATAGCTCCTAGCAGGCATGGGGGACCATATAGGACACCAGGATTCGAACTAGCCACCTTAGGTCCTTGATTGGCTGCTTGCAAGGCAAACATCGCTGTGCTATCTCTCCGGGCCCATCTTCTTTTTTAAACATTAAAGAAAATTTTAATTAAAACATTGTTCATAAACTATTATAGAATGAGTACATTAGACATAGAAATTCATCTTCTGGTTTAGTTGACTGGCTCAATTCTGGTTCTGCCCTGGGAAATCCTTCAGAAGTCCCACTTAGGAAGTCATAAGGGATTTTTACTGAACTGAAAGAAGCCAGTTGAAGCTAGGCTCTGAAGTGGTTGGTTTCTAATTCCCAGAAGAAAGCATCGTCATCATTCTCTGTTACCATGTGCTGCAGTTTCTAATTTCCTTCTCCATCTTAGACCTCAACTCTCTTCACCTTACATAACGTCTGTGCCTGGATTTTCTCCCTGGCTTTGAGTTCTTGATGTTTCTGTGATATAGCTTCTGCCAGCAATGCAAACTGGTCTTTATAGTAGTTCTCCACTGAGTCCAGTTCATTCTGGTGATGTCTCTTTTGTTCATCTCGCTTTTCTTTGGCATAGTTTCTTAGGTCTCATAATCTTTTTTTTTAAATAAATTTATTTTTAATTATGAGAACAAAGATGCAAAGAAAGAGGAAAAGGTAAAGTTACAGTGGAAGGACAATCACCCATGAACAGAATTCTTAGAAGAAAACCCCTTGCTGATACCTTAATTTTTGAACTTTCAGCCAAAGAACATTAAGAAAAATAAAATAGAACCCATGTACAATTACTTTGTCCCTCAAGTCCCCAGATTGTAGTACATTATAACATTTCTAAGCAGTACACAAAGCAATCTAAGGTCATAAAACTTATGTAACTCCTCAAACATTGAAGGTATAGTATTTTCTTACATTTCCTTGCCCATGCATATTAGTTTAAGTTAATCACAAAAGTTTGTGTTTTTTTTTTTTTTTTTAAGGATTAGAGTCAAAGGAGCACCATATAAACGGTGTTAGAGTTGCAGCTATTGTTTGCATAGGCCCACCAAAATATGAGGGACATGGAAAGGAAAAGCCTTGGCCTAATTACGAGGAGACACTACCCCTGAAGTTTCCTGGCAGAAGACCAACTCTAGGCTCCAGGCAAACTAGTTTGTCCAATCAAGTCATTGTCTGTAGTGCCAATACACTTTTATTTTTTACAGTCTCTGTTGATGGTATCATGTTTCTGTATTAAAGATACTGAAATCTGCATATCTTAAATTGAAGTCAGGATGGTGTAGAGCATCCTCTAGTTTCACCTCACAATAAAAGGGCAATGCAGAGAGCCCTGTCCTGTAAGCAGGTCATTGTTGTCGAGTCTTCTTAGTGTTGAGGGAAGTCTCTTTTGAGAAGGTCAATGTCAGAGCAGTGGCAGGGTCTTCCCTGATAGAGAATTGCTTCCAGATGATGTTATAAATGACCTTGGATGTTTCGTAGTTAGCTTCTGTGGTTCAGGGGTGAATGGAGAATGCCTATTCTTCTGAGGCCTGTGCCAGGTCATTATGTCAATGTTCAGGGTGTAAGGACCCATTACTCTACAAGATTTCTGTGTTCCTACCTCTATTAGATAGGAACTTATTTGTATGTATAGTATTTTCCCATTTTAAGGTGCCTATACAAACAAGGAACAATGCCACATGGCGTTATAGGCCCATATGGGGCTGCAAGAACAAGTCCAAAAATCCCCATGACATGGTTAAACATAAGCATTAATCTGAGGGACTCTTTCATCAAAAATTCCTAATTGAACAGCTCACAGAAGAAAAGATAAAAAGTGGGGAAAATCTTCACTGTATAAGAGAATATTTAGTAAGAGTTATAGCTGTCAAAGAAAATAGACATAAAATATTCAAAAGCCATACGTGTCCATCTTAAGTCTTTTGAAATAGTAGGGGTTGTTAAATCCAGTGCACCATTTTGGTGTGTGATTGGGACTGTGAAGTACTGAAGTTAAAAAGGGTAAATGGGGGGTACTGATGCTTGGGGCTGATAGAGTTAAGGAGTGAAAATGAGCTTTACAGGGGTGTGCATATGGGCAGAATACAAGATGGATACTCTACATACACAAAACATAACCAAAGGATAGGATATACTATTAATATTTACTGTGTGCGTGGGGGCAATAGCCCCCGCGTGGTTTTGAACATGTAGACTGGTAAGAAATGGCCAAGAACTGCCTTAATAAAAATGAGCAGCTCTCAGCACCCTCCAATTTGGACCCACCATTTTTGGCTGCCTGTGCTGGGTCCCAGGGAAGACCTGGATGCCAGGGGGAAGGAGAGGGGATGGCTGGGGGCCTACCAAGGCTCCCAGCACCCCCAAGCAAGGGACAAGGCCTTCGAACTGGAGTCTCCCCAGACCCCATGCCGGCTAGAGCTGGCCTCTAGATCAAGAAAGGATTTGGTAAAGAACCGGAAGCCAGGATCTACTCGCCCTCCTCCCTGTGCCCTCCCCCCCTCACTGGGAGAAGGACGGGGAAAGCTTGGAATCCCCTCCAGGAGGGACCACCCAACACCCATTTTTTCTGGCCTCCTGGGCTGGGTCCCAGGAAAGGCCTGGAGGCGGGGGGGGGGGGGGGGCAGGAGAGGGGACGGCTGTGGGCCTACCAAGGCTCCCAGCACCCCCAAGCTAGGGACAAGGCCTTCAAACTGGGGTCTCCCCAGACCCCATGCTGGCTAGAGTTCAGGTCTCATAATCTTTGCTTCTGAATTTGTAAACCTTCTTCAAATAGTTTCTTAAATATCATTTCTTTCTGGGTCCTCATTCTCATTATTTTTGAATGTACGTGAACTCTATATTCATCATAATATTTTCGGGCAAGAACAATCTGCTGTCGATTTTCTTTTATCTTTGATTGGGTATACTTCTGCCTGTGAATGTGGTCCTTGAAGTCAGTTTCTTGTGATGTTCATAATCTTTCTTGACAAGTGCAGTGAGGAGTTCATGCTTCCTTAAGGCCTCTTCTATTTCGTCCTGGAGTTTCTTCTTTGATTGATTTTCTCTATACACATCTTTTTTGAGTTGTTCAATCTGTGCGATTTGCTTTTCCACATTTTGTTCAGTGTTTGGCCATAAACATAGAGAAATGGAAATTGCACCAGCATCAAAGGCAGGAGATTCTGATCATTTATTTTAATTGGAACTGCTTTGCTTGGCTTTGGCAAGCCATCTCTTGGGCTATGAGTTGTGGTTCTTCTAGAATACATCTTCCAGGGCTGACTGCATTTTGGAGTTCCTTTATGAACAAATTCTCTGTATATTTTCCTCCACTGTTTCCTCCTCGTCACTTATTCCTGGAGGTACAATATTCTCTTGAAAAAAAATTTTTTTTTTTTTTTTGGTTTTTGGGTCACACCCGGCAGCTCTCAGAGGTTACTCCTGGCTCTACGCTCAGAAATCGCTCCTGGCAGGCTCGGGGGACCATATGGGATACCGGGATTCGAACCACTGACTTTCTGCATGCAAGGCAAAAGCCCTACCTCCATGCTATCTTTTTGGCCCCAGTATTCTCTTGAATTTTATGTCTTCTTAATTCTTTTTCAAATGCTTCAGTCATTACCTTTGCCTGGAATCTCCGATGATCAGTTTCTCTAGGCTTCTGACTCTTACTCTCCATAAGGAACTGTTTGTTTTTATTTACTGGTGATGGAGAGAGTGAATCTATGGAGAGAGATCTATAGTGTGGCTTTCTATGCACAGCAGGTTCTGGCCTTCGCCTCTTCAGCTCACATTCCATGATTCTGTCACTGTGCTGAGATAGAGTGTTCCATTTGAACTTTCTCTTCGTAAGAGTCAGACTTCATAACTCGATCACCCAGAGCACTTTTTAACATCGAATCTAGTTCAGTGAACTGCTGGGAGAGTTTCTCTGACACTAACTGTAATCCATGCTCTGCCAACCTCTTTCTTAGTCTCTGAGAGAAAGATGAATCCCAGTTCATCCCAGTTCGAGGCTGCAGCTTTTTTTTTTTTCATGTCTTGTTCCTTTGGGCAGTTTCTCGTCATAGGGCTTTGAATTTAGATTGAATGTATTTCCTG
The DNA here is from genome assembly GCF_024139225.1 of Suncus etruscus. NCBI lineage: Eukaryota > Metazoa > Chordata > Mammalia > Eulipotyphla > Soricidae > Suncus > Suncus etruscus. Next base: position 97,183,069 of record NC_064860.1, on the reverse strand, counting down.
TTTGTTATCCTCAGGCAACTTGGAGGTTAAGAAACTGCTTATTATCTGCTTCTGGGGTGGCCTCTCCAGCTTGAACGCAGATAGTCTCTTCCTGTAGGGTAAGGTGCTCGCTGCTCCAAGGGCTGGTAAGGGGGCTGTAAAGGAATAGCAGATTGGACCGGTTCCCCTAGCTTCCGAGCACTCAGCATCAGATCCACAGGAATTTCTGTGTCTTCAACAGAAAGACTAGACTAGACTTTGACAAAATTGGGGATGAGGGAGTTTCCAAGACTTCCTTACGTAATTTAAAATGTGGTCCAGTTGAGGTTTTAGAATGCATTTCATCAGCATCTCAAACACCATTGCTTCTTAGAGAAAAGGTATGTGCAGTAGCCTTCAGCCTAATGAGTTCACCAGCAGAATCTGCTTCATCTCCTTCCCAAGGTCCCAAGGCCTCAGAAATTGTGGAACACCTCCCAAAAGAAACTTTTCCCCATGATTTGGAATTTCTAATACACTCTTCTGCTTACAAAAATTCTCCTTCTTGAGATTGTTTAAAATACTCTTCAGTTTCACTTTTCTCATGAGATGTTTCACTGATACGTTCTGTAAGATATTTCAGCAATCCATCAAAGATTTTTAGAAGATTCTTAACAAAATATGGACACTTCAGGAATTTGCGTGTCATCCTTGCTCAGAGGCCATGCTAATGTTCTCTGTATCGTTCCAATTTTAATATATGTGCTGCCGAAGCGAGTGCAGGATTTAACTGCTTTCTTACTCTCCTGGTGAGCTTGAGCCCCAGAATTCTATGGTTTTGGGAGATTACAGGGTATTTAAAAATGGGGGTGGGGTGAGGCCAGGCACATGTGGGACTGCTCACAGCAGCTGGCAAGGGGAAATTGAGGTTTTCTCTTTTGCCAAGCCCTTATCCTGTGCTGACAGGTTTCAGTTCTTCCTGGTGCTCCAGCAGAGCTCTCTGTAGGCCTTGGCCTGGCAGCTCATGTTGTGAAAGGCTATAATTGCTGCGGAGGATGGTGTGTGGGCCAGCCCTCTCAGGTCAGAACATGGTGGACCACAGCCCTACAGGACATCTGAGCATCCCCCGATTGTAGAAAGGTAGGTTCTGGCTGCTCAGTTCTCCTTGGCTGCATGGGGAGCCACTTGCACGCATGGTGTGTTTCCTGGCTTGGACCACCCCAACCCCAGCAGTTGTCCCAAATCACCAATTCCTGTGATACATGCTCTGTGCTCCTCCTGGGTCCTGCACAGGGCTACTGGGAGCACCACACCCACATCTTCTTGGTGGATAGGGGATTTTTCTGAGTCTGGTTATCATCTATCTATAATCTATGTATCTCTATATCTGTCTATCCATTTATTTACCCATCATCTATGTATCCCTGTGTTGGGTTACTCCCTCAGTATACGTTTTGTTACTCATTGGTTGGAAACATATTTTTTATTGTTGTTTTGGGGTCACATCCAGCAGCATTCAGGGGTTACTCTTGGCTCTGCACTCAGAAATTGCTCCTGGCAGGATTAGGGGACCATATGGGATTCTGGGAATCGAACCTGAGTCTGTCCTGGGTCAGTTGCATGCAAGACAAATATCCTACCGCTGTGCTATCACTCCAGTACCATGTAGTGGTAGATATATGTTGACATTTCACATGGGGAGTTCTAATGACTTCTGAGGAGATAAAGCTATTTAAACTTTCATTCTATAATCTTTTTCTGTTATGGGTGTTCCCCATCTCCAATCCATAAAAATGGACAATGGCCCTGCCTATACCAGTACAACTTTTCAATCATTTTGCAAAGAATGACAAATCAAATATATCACTGAGCTGCCAGAGGCTGGCAATGTTTAAGCCACAGCATGAAAACAGCCAGGAAAGCTCCCAGAACCCATGGAGGAGGTGGCAGCCCCTTGCCAGAGCCAGGGCTCTCGAAGGGGAGTGCAAGACCTCATCTTTATCCTCATCCTCATTCTCAGGTGGGTCCTGGCTTGGCCCCAGAGAGGGGAAACAGAACCACTAAGGCTCTTGTAGGCCTGAACTGGACGTCACTCTCTTGGGGTCTGTGTACTGAGCTCTTTGGGGACTGCCCTCAAATGTGGCTACTCTCCAATAATTGGTATCAATCTGCTGAAAGAGGTGGCAGGCCAACTTTCCATGTGGGCTGGGCTTTGATTTGCTCTGGTGAATCGAATCAGCCTTTTTGTCCTCTGAAACTTTCGAGGAGGCTGGGAAAATATCAAGGCTGGCACCTTCCTCAAATTACCTGCAGAACTTGGTGTGTGGGGGTGAGGGAGACAGGTTACACTGACCTCTCCACAGATGAGCCCCAAGCCATGTCTGCACCTCAGGCCACATGCCAAGGAAGAAAGCATGAATAGCAGGCCTGGTGCCCAAGGGACCAGGGGTGGTGAGTGCGGCTGCTGTGACCCAAGTGGGGAGTTGGCACCCCCTGATGAGTCAAAGAAGTACCAGCTCAGAACCCAGCTGGTTCAGGTCCCCAGGGACTACCTCTTCCTGTTTTAGTTCAGTTTTGTTTTGGGGCCACACCTGCTCAGGAATCACTCTTGGCATCACTTGGGGACCATGTTCGATGCTGGGAGGATGGAACTGGGGTTGATTGCATGCAAAGCCTGCTCGCTACCTGCTCTGTTTCAGTTTTTTGTTTTTGTTTTCATTTGTTTGTTTGTTTTAGGGCCACATCCAGTGGTGCCCTGGGGTTACTCCTGACTCTACACTCAAGAATCACTCCTGGGGCCGGGTAGGTGGCGCTGGAGGTAAGGTGTCTGCCTTGCAAGCGCTAGCCAAGGAAGGACCGCGGTTCGATCCCCTGGCGTCCCATATGGTCCCCCCAAGCCAGGGGCGATTTCTGAGCACATAGCCAGGAGTAACCCCTGAGCGTCAAACGGGTGTGGCCCAAAAACCAAAAAAAAAAAAAAAAAAAAAAGAATCACTCCTGACAGATACAGGGGATCCTATGGGATGCTATGGATCAAACCCAGTAGACAATGTGCAAGGCAAACATCCTTCCTGCTGTTACCACTTTGGCACCCAGTTGTGTGGTGCCTTTTTTTGTTTTGTTTTGATTTGTGTGTTTTGGGTTTTTTTGGGGGGGGGGCGGGGCACACCCAGTGATGCTCAGGCCTTACTCCTGGTTCTGCTCTCAGATATCGCTCCTGCCTTGGGGGGACCATATGGGGTGCAGGGAGATAGAACCGTGATCTGTCCTAGGCTAGCACACACAAGGCAGACGCCTTACCACTTGTACCACTGCTCCAGCCCCCTGTTTTGTTATGTTTTGGAAACCGCAAGTGGTGCCAGATGTTCCCCTCCTGGGGAGAAGCTGCTCAGAAATCAGCCCAACTTGCAGTAAGGAAGGATGGCAGTTCCCTGTATGATGGCTGGATTCCAGGAGTGAACAATGACCCGATAGAGACACTATTCCTCTAAGAGGAAGGGGTTTCCCACTGTCACATCATGTCTTTACATCCATCATCTAAAACTGGAAACAGCCACCTTCAACTTCATCATCAACTAGTGACTGTTGGGAAATATTTTGGAACTTTCTGAACAGCAATGTTCTCTGTCTCTGCTGGACAAATTGACAAAGCAAACATACAACAAGGATGCACTGACCTTGAAGTAAAAATGGAAGAGATGGACACAGAGACATATGGGCAGCCCTTCACCCTCAAAGCTGGGTACATATTCTTCTCTAGTGCACAGAGGGCATTCTGCACAATACAGCAAACTCTGGGTTCCAGCACTGAGCTCCTGATGTTAATCAGAAAGATAGAAATCAGGGTCCAGAGCAAGAGTACAGCAGTAAGGCATTTGCCTTGCACACAGTCGAACAAGGATGGACCTGAGTTCAATCCCCGGGCATCTCATATGGTCCCCTGAGCCTGCCAGGAGCGATTTCTGAGTGCAGAGTCAGGAGTAACACCTGAGTACTGCTGGGTGTGACCCCAAACAACAACAATAACAACAACAACAACAACAAAAGGAAGATAGAAGTCAGTATCAAGTTTCCTCTTAGACCCTGAAACTTTGAAAATGGAAATTAATTACAACCGAAAAGAAGGGAAATAAAAAAGAACTCAAACATTTAGAAATGAGACCCAAAAAAATTAATGAGAAAGGATCTTCAGAATTCAAAAAGACCATGGAAACAAAATCTCTGGAAACTAAAACGAAGAGGCATAGGAAAGGAAGCCACAGATGGTCAAAAGGCATCAGAACTGGGGAGTTCTAATTCAGGGCGGAGCTGACTTGGGAAGTTGGTGACTGGGGGAGTTGGTGACTCTCTTTGGGGAGACTTTGGAGGGAGGCAGGTATGCTGGCCAGGTGTGCTGTTGATGAAGTATGCACGAAACCATTATTAATAACATTGTTAAAGAAATCAAAGCCAGAGATCAGTCAGACATCCGCATCCCTGTGACCACAGGGTCCCAGGGACAGACTGAAAGTGTAGGCAGTGAAGAGCTTCGAGGAAGGAGCTTTTCATCATGTAGCACTTTGATTCTCGAGTCTTGGGAATGTACCACCTAGTTGTACATGAGAAATAAAAGGGCTTAAACATCAGTAAGGCACGAGCAACATAAAGAAAAGGCTGGGCACCGAGAAGCATGAGACGAGGAAACCATTATTTGAGGAGGAGACAATATTTCTTAGTGGAAAAGCTCAGAAAAATCAAAGTTGAAAGGAAAAATGTAGTCAGAGAAAATATGTCCATTCACCTTCACCAGTTATAAGAGAAAGACACAAACACACACACAGACACACACACACACACACACACACACAGACACACACACACACACAAACTCACAGAACTTTCAGATACATAGGAATCATTTCAAATATCTTCTACAATTTTTGCTATTGGATTGGAGAGAAAAGACAGTGGGGATGGAGTTGGCCTTGCACATGTCTGGCCAAGGTTCCATTCCCGGCATCTCTACCGGGAGTGATCCAGGAGCTCAGAGCCAGGAGACAGCCCTGAGCACCAGGGGGTGTGGCTCAAAATGAAAAACCACCACCACCACCACCACCAACAACAACAAAAAAAATAAAAAAGTAAAAATCTGGGCCCGGAGAGAGAGCACAGCGGCATTTGCCTTGCAAGCAGCCGATCCAGGACCAAAGGTGGTTGGTTTGAATCCCAGTGTCCCATAGGGTCCCCCATGCCTGCCAGGAGCTATTTCTTTTTTTCTTTCTTTTTTTGTTTTTGTTTTTGGGCCACACCTGGCATTGCTCAGGGGTTACTTCTGGCTGTCTGCTCAGAAATAGCTCCTGGCAGGCACGGGGGACCCTATGGGACACCGGGATTTGAACCAACCACCTTTGGTCCTGGATCGCTGCTTGCAAGGCAAACGCCACTGTGCTATCAGGAGCTATTTCTGAGCAGACAGCCAGGAGTAACCCCTGAGCAACGCCGGGTGTGGCCCAAAAACCAAAAAAAAAAAAAAAAAAAAAAAAGTAAAAATCTGATTAAATGATAAAATAAAATAATCCTGTAACATGGGGCCAGGGAGGTGACTCAAAGGGTTGAGTATCTATTGTTTATTCAGGAACCGCAGTTCCAGTCCAGCATTTCATGTTCCCCAGAGACCCTCCTGGTTGCTAAGTGCGTGGTCCTTGAATACTACATTGTCTCTGAGCACAGCATTATTTAAAAAAAAAAAAAAATTCCCCAGAGCCCAGTAGATGGGGCATTTGCCTTGCATATGTCTGACCCAGGCAGGGCTCTCAAACTCAATTTACCTGGGGGCCGCAGGAGGCAAAGTCGGGGTGATCCTTGAGTGCAAAGTCAGTAGTAAGCCCTGAACATTGGGGGGTGTGACCCAAACAACTAAAACAAAACAAAACAAAAAAAGATTCCTCTAGGGCAGGGCCACAAAATGTAGTCCGGAAGGCAGGAAACCTCTGATACAGCATCACGTATGATCCTTAGAGCCTGCTAGGCGTGATTCCTGAGTGCAAAACCAGAAAGTAATAACTCTGATCACTGCCAGGGTGCCTGTAGATAGAGGCCTTTGAATTAGTCCTCATTTGTGTCTGAATTGGTTTCCTTTGGTTTTGTTTCCCCATTGCCTTCTCATCTGGCTTTTCCCCCTTCCCCTTGGGGGTGGGACTTTGTTTTGATCTCAAGAAAGGCTGGTCAGGAGGCCTTAGCTGGGAACTGCCATCTAGGCTTGTGGTTCCACGTGGTGGAGTGACTGGCTTGTGGGTGAACAGTTTGCAGTGTGAGTTTCCGGCCTGCTATTCCTTTCCAACTGTGTAGGTCATTTCCTGCTTCAGACTTGCTGCCAGACCTGTGTCTCTTGTCCTACCCAGATAGGGGCTTGGTATTCTTTCTTCCCCTCTGGGAATTGTGAAATGCACAACCTACCATTCAACAGTGGCCCTCCCCACAACAAAACAAAACAAGACAAAATTCTAATTCCTGAAGCCTGAGCATGATAGTACACCAAGAAGGACATTTGCACTGCGTGCAGCCAATCTAGGCTGGATCCCTGGCATCCAATGTGGTTGCTTGAGCACTGCCAGGAGTAAGCCCAGAACACTGCCAGGTGTGGTTCTGAAAAAAAGAGAAACCCAAATTGAATTGTTATCCTTTCCCTTTGCCACTGCTGTGCTTATTGCACTGCTCATGACTCTACCCATGCAGTGGGGAACACCAGAGAAGCAGAACTACTGCGTTCGTGCTGGGTGTAGGTGGGGTGGTGTCAGGGATCCAACTTGGGACCTCACAAATGCAGGGAGACTTTGCTACTGAACCATTTCTAGAAGCCCACTTAGAATATTATAAACATCCGGCCTCTCTATGTGAAGATGCTCAGTTATGGCCTTTACTGAGAGCCCCACCCCTGTGTGAAGTCCTGATCCAGTTGGTTCTTGTGCCATTCTATTAGGATGAGGTAAATACGTTTGGAGCTGTTTGGTAGTTCTTGGGCTCCAGCCCATCCAGGTTCAGATGAGCTGAGAGTGCCAGCTTGAGTCTGGCAGTGCCACCTCCTGGATCCCTTTTGATAGAACACAGATGAAGCCCCACTGATTTTTCTCTGGGCAGGGAGAGGGAGCAGGAATTTGATGTTGGGGAGCACATCGGTGGTGGTGGTGAGACTGTCCCAGAACACTATGGGATCTTTGGGGTTTTCTTAAAAGGTGTGTGCTTGGGGTCAGTGAATGGGAGACAGAGGCCAAGGAGTCAAATAGTTGAGTTCAAGCTCTGTTCCATCTATTCAAATCAAATGGTGGAATACATATACTCAATTTCTTGACAAATCGTACCAAAACAGGCACAGGGGCAAATTGTTCAAGGAATATTTCTGGCATAGGACAGTTTCACTTTTGAAGCCACTTTTTGCTATCAGAAGTTTCTCAGTTGCAAGGTCAGTTACGAATTATTTTGGTTGTATGTACACTGAACTGGGGCCTGAAATGTTTACCCTTACTATGATGCATGTAGGCTAAGAGCAAAGTTAGATTTGAGGGTGAGTAATTATTCTGTAAGATTAAATAAAAATACTTAAGTCTAAGCAAGTGTTCCTCATAGGGGGTGTTTGTTTGTCTTAGTAATTTTGAAAATGCCAGCTAAATTATGTCTCAAATAATATTTTTAAAATATCAGCTAAATTATGTCTCAAGTAATATTTATCCTACATCTCTTTATTTCCTGAATGCCTCCTGGACAGGCAACCAAGGTTTTTTCAGGGCCCTAACGCCTGTGAGTCCAGGTTATTTTTCCAAGCATCTTGTCTTACAGGGGCTACTTCTTTTCAAACGTCCTATCTGTGAGTATAGACTGCTTTGGAAAAGTTCCTGTAATAGCAGACAACTTAAAAAAAAAAAAACTCCCTTAGGCAGTTAGGGCCTTTTTAAACTTGGTGCCTTCCTAGGTCTCAGGATTTGTTAACATGGGAGATGTAGCAGGAGACTGCTGCAGCATCTTGTCTTGCGTCTCAGCATTTCTTGTGGGGAATAAATTCTTCACAAGAGGAAAATGGGTAACACGAGTGGCCAAATATGAAATAATGAAACCACACACAGAGTATGTGGGGTCAACACATCTTCTGGCAGGAGTGGGGCAAATTTTATCTTTAAGCAGGGGGCTTTATATGGGGCAAAGCCAGTCATAGGCAGTTTACAATCACAAAGCAAAGTGTAACAGTAAGCAATACTTAGCTAGCTATGGGTGTGAGCCATAAGGATTCTGAGTTACAAAAGAGAAGGTTATAACTCAAGGCAGCTCTTGGCAAGCTTACTTCAAATGCAAAATCAGGGAGTATTAGGAAGTAGAAAATATCTAGGAACGTGGTCTTCGCAGAGCTGGGCGGAGCCAAATCCCCTAAGGTCTGGTTCCCTTTTTCTGAGAAGTGTCAATAGCCCAGGATCTGTATTCTTTTTTTTTTTTTTTTTTTTTTTTTAGATTGACAGAGAGGGAGTGGAGAGAAAAAGGGAAAGGAGAATGAGAAAGAGGGGAATGGGAGGGCATGAGGAGGGGAGGGGAGAAAAGGAAGAGAGGAAATGAGAAAGAAAAAGAAAAAGGGATAAGGGGAAGGATATGGAGGGGAGAGAGAAGGGGAAGGGAAGAGAGAAAATGAGAGAGAGGAGGTTGGGACCAGAGGGAAGAAGGGGGAGAGAAGGAGATGGAAAGAAGAGAGGAAAGAAGGGAAGGGAGGAGACGGGAATGAACCAGGATCTGTATTCTGACTACGCTTGATTACCAGAAACTGAAGCTGCATGGACATATATGAAAAAGAGAAAAAAAATTGTCTTTGCTTTTAAGTGCTAAATATTATCCAGAAAAGGGGTTCTCTTACTAATCTTTGGTGCTGGAATTTCTGAGCCAAATTATTTGATAGAGACAACAATTTTGCCTGAGATTTTACAAATGAGAGATAACCAAATAATGACAGAAAATGTAATACCAAGCATGAATTTATCTCTTTGGGAATTCCTCAACTATCTACGCAGGGAAAAAGGCTTCCATAGCGGGCTTTTTGAGGAACCCTGTGGGGGTTTATTTCAGTTCTCCACACCAGAAAAATCTGGGGATACATCTGCTATGTCTCCTGAGTTCCCCAAAGTTTATGTATGCCGTGGCATTACACCCCCCCCCCCTTTTTAAAAATGGGCCACACCAGGCGGTGCTCAGGGGTTACTCCTGGCTCTGGTTCAGAAGTCACTTCAGGCAGGCTCAGGGGACCATATGGGATGCCGGATTTGAACCAGGGTCTGTCCTATATTGGTCGCTGTACTATCTCTCAGGCTTCTCTATTGTTATTATTAAATAATTTCCTTGTTGTCTAAATAGAAAGTGGAGAAATAACAGCACCAAAAAACTAATAATTAGTAATCTGATTCTAGCAATGTGGGATACAGAAGCTGTAATTAAAACTTATGTCAGCTAAATTGGTTGAAATAGTACGAAGACTAGGATATCAGTTACTATCTATCTTATGAGGACTTAAATATAGGCTGGTTACTTTAATATAATAAAGACAGAGAATCTTCCTGACACTGAGGAGTTAGACCAATTAATTAAAGCAGTTTATGTGAGAAAAGTATAAGGAGCAAAAAATTGGAGTAATACTAATATCTTCTGTTCCTGCCATAAGCATAGAAAATTTAAAGATTAAAGTAGAAGAATGAAACAATAGAAAACAATAGAGTATATAAACAAATTTTGATAGGAATATTGTAGGAAGGTAGGCTGTTAATCGCCGAATCTCCCCCTTGGTTTTTTTTTAATATAACGATAATTTTAGATAGGACATTGAAACTAGATAGTAGCTGCTTGCTAAACAAAATACGCTTAACAAGAAACAAATATACGTCAGAGCAAGAAGCAATATTTTTGGTATTTGATCTTTCAGCTGCAGGCCTTGATGTCATCTGTTCTCAGGCAGTCTCCAGTAGTTAGTTAGCTGTCAACAGGAGTTTGCAGGATGTCTGCATTCTGGTCCCTTTTGGTTGAGTCAGCTGGATCTGCAGAGTCCTTTTTCTGACCATCCAGGTGGGGACTCCGTCCAGGCGAGTCCAGACGACTAGGTGGAGTTTTCTTTTCTGCAAGACTGCAACTGAACTAGGTGTTAAGTGCATATAATATTGTTGCTCACTTTCAACTGGGTCCCAGAGAAAATGTCTCTAGACCTGTCTTAATTTCTAATAGCTTAAGTATTTCAGGGGAAGCTACAGGTTTCCCATCTAGATTTATATTCTAAAGGTTCTATCATCTAAGAAATATTATAAAGGGAGTGTGGGCAGAGAAATTCCATCCTCTGTCTTTAGAGTGGCAAAGAGCTGTAGTTTCTACCTATGAGAAAAGATGAAATTTTTATGCTACCTTGACACTAAGTGATGCAATTGACTGGCTTGGTTTTTCAATTTTAATTTCTGAAAAAGATCAGATTAATTAGATAGTAAAATATTACTTGAGCCAATCAGGTCCTGGAGCTGCAAATGGTCCTCTCTTTTTGGGAGGACAGAATTTTCTCTGAAATGATACCACAGAAGTTATAGTCAAAGCATCATAGCATTATTTATCTTTAAATTGAAATGAAGCAAGGTAAATTTTATATAGTCATAATATTTAAATGTATTTTATATATGTTATTAATAAAGGAGTGGTAGGTGTAGTTATTTTGAGACTAGAAATATAATAAAAGAAGCAAAATTTTTGCCAAAATTACAAGTTAAATTGAGTTTAGTTGTACATAAGATTATAAAATAATTATTCTATACTTTAAAAGTTTTTATTTGAATAAATGGAAAGAGTTAATATTTGTGAAAATTATTATTGTAGAAGTTTATACTTGTTACCTGGCATTCATGGGAAGATACACTGCCAATCTTTCTTAGGAAAGTTTTTTTAATGCTATACAGGTGTTTCTATGTAGGGAGAAAACACAGCTGAGTTAACTTTACTCTTATTTCTTGCTTTATTTCAGGGTAAAATTTCCCTGCTAAAATTAAGCCAGTTTAGTGATTGCATTTAAGCTATCAGGTTATCTACGACCAGTCTGTTATAATCAGTAAGTAACTTCCACATAACCAACCTCTTGGTTGGGATTTAAGTTAAGGCCTCTAAAATTCATATAATTCAGTAAAGTACAGAAAGTTAGTTGCTTTTCACATTTTAACTTCAAATTTTATTTTCAGATAGCTGAATGATTTTATGTATGTTCTTAGCATAAATTTAGTAAGATTGGAGAAATCTCCTGTTTGGGACACCTATTGATAATATCACACTTTAATAAAGTTATCATATGACCAGGATTAAATTTAAAACTGTCAATGAAATTAAGTTCTTAACAATATCATGCACTCACAAAATTAGCAATACTATCTAAAAAAAGGTTAACCACAATTAATTGCAACATTATTCAAGTAATTCTTTTTCTTTCTTTCTTTCTTTCTTTCTTTCTTTCTTTCTTTCTTTCTTTCTTTCTTTCTTTTCTTATCTTTCTTTCTTTTCTTTCTTTCTTTCTTTCTTTCTTTCTTTCTTTCTTTCTTTCTTTCTTTCTTTCTTTCTTTCTTTCTTCTTTCTTATCTTTTCTTTCTTTCTTTCTTTCTTTCTTTCTTTTTTTCTTTTTTTTTTTTGTGGTTTTTGGGTCACACCCGCAGTGCTCAGGGATTATTCCTGGCTTTAGGCTCAGAAATTGTTCCTGGCAGGCATGGGGGACCATATGGGATGCTGGGATTCGAACCGATGACTTCCTGCATGAAAGGCAAACACCTTACCTCCATGCTATCTCTCCAGCCTCAAGTAATTCTTATTTTTTAAAAACTTCTATTAAAGTTAGAAAAACTTGAAAACCTTAAAAAAAAAAAGAGTGTAGTTAGTTGTTGCATACAAACAATAGGCTCCCTGAGGAAGATTCTCTCCCCCTCAGGGAATTGAGCAAGATCTAAAACCTTAAAGCGGCTTGGATTTAAAAGGCAAGCAGATCTTTTTTCTACTTTTCTCTGAGACCAGTTTTGACCTAGGAAAAGCAGCTGGTTAAAGTTTACATATCTACAATATACTTAGTCATAGTAAAAGGCACTCACTGTTTCAACACATGATTCCAACATACAATCTCAATGCACCAGTCAAATGAATTTTCAGATTCATTCAGCACACAAATTGACAAACAGTATAAAGATGAGTAACAGGTAAAAAGATAGAAGAGATGAGAAAAATATGTGGGAAAGTTTTGACATCTCCAAAATTCCCGTCAGATCTTTGCTGGTTATGTAAAAAAAATTTTTTTTTGGAAAAGAAGGACTTTTTAGAAGAATAAGAGCCAGCTCTAGTTAAATAGTAGTTTTAGAAGAAGAGGAATAGAAAAAATTATTAAGTGCATTTATTTATTTCTTTAAATTCTTAGTTGGTAAATTCCTATTTTTGTTGCATCAGATGTTACATGTAATTTTCTAGATACATAGCAAGTTTATATTTTTGCATAAAATTGAGCAGAGACTTCTAGTAAAACTTTACTCATTTTTAGATGTTAGTTAGCATGATGTTTAGACACATATCCTTTTGTATATCTCTCCCCCACAAGGTATATGATAAGTTAGGTAGAACATAGGGCTGGAAAATTTCTTTGCTTACACTATCATCCCAAATTAAAATAATTGCACTTTTAGCCACATTATTTGCTAATCCTCCAAGAGACCTAATATCTCCTTCCCCTGAATTCTTATAGATATTAAAGGTCTTTTACATTCTAGTTCTTGATTTCTATAAGGCAAAGTTTGCCTTAAGGTGTCCTCATATTCCTCAAACATTACAGGAGAACAAAACTCTGCAGCACCAGAAGCTGCAGTATTTGGGCTAGTTCGTTCTATAAAATTTCTAATTCTTTGCATAGGAGAAGCAGTAGCTAAAGCCAGAGGTCTATTTTTAAAGGCTTTTTTCTCCAGTTCTGAGTCTACCTCATAATTCAACCAATTTTTACATCCTTTTACAGAATTTATCATCTCAGAAGGCCCATGATTTTATAATGTAGCTTTTTGAGCCATATTCAGGTCTATCAACTTTAAGATTACTAATTTGTCTCCATATAGAAGAGGACATTGCCAGATGGGTGTTTTTGTGTCTTTTTGTTCCTGAGATTCCAGAATGTCCTGATCCATCGTATTCCTTAAAGAAGCAGGAACTAACTTTATGTACATATAACCTAGATAAATTACTGTAAGTATTGTTTAGTTAATGTAGTTATGAACTTCTACCTTAAAACATTAGGAAAAATCTGTTTACCTTCTCATCTTAAACTTGTTGTTGTTCAGGGAGTCCTAGGTACTCTGACGAGGTGCCTGCTTCATGCACCTAAAAATAAAAATTAAACAAACAAAAAAAAGTGAGAGAGACAGCTTGCTTTCCTCGATGGCTCCCAAATGTTTAGCTCCCAATGCTGCTGGCATCTTGCGTCTCAGCATCTCTAGTGGGGAATAAATCCTTCACGAGAAGAAAATGGGTAACACGAGCGGCTGAATATGAAATATGAAATAATGAAACCACACACAGAGTATGTGTAGGTCAACACATCTTCTGGCAGAAGTGGGACAAGTTTTATCTTTAAGCAGGGGGCTTTATATGGGGCAAAGCCAGTCATAGGCAGTTTACAATCACAAAGCAAAGTTTAACAGTAAACAATACTTGGGGGCTGGAGAGATGGCATGGAGGTAGAGTGTTTGCCTTGCATGCAGAAGGAGGGTGGTTCAAATCCCAGGATCCCATATGGTCCCCCGAGCCTGCCAGGAGTGATTTCTAAGCGCATAGCCAGGTGTAACCCCTGAGCGGCTGGATGTGGCCCCAAAACAAAAAACAAACAAACAAACAAACAATACTTACGCTAAGGGTGTGAGCCATAAGGATTCTGAGTTACAAAAGAGAAGGTTATAACTGAAGGCAGCTCTTGGCAAGCTTACTTCAAATACAAAATCAGGGATTATTAGGAAGTAGAAAATATTTAGGAACTCACTGAGCTGGGCTCTATTGTATTAGAGGTCAAGTAAAGGAAGGAGCCAAATCCCCTAAGGTGTGGCTCCCATTTTCTGAGAAGAGTCAATAACAGGATCAGTATTCTGACTACGCCCTTGATTACCAGAAACTGAAGCTGAAAGGACATATATGAAAAAGAGAAAAAATATTGTCTTTACTTTTTGGTGCTAAATATTATCCAGAAAAGGGGTTCTCTTACTAATTTTTGGTGCTGGAATTTCTGAGTCAAATTATTTGATAGAAACCATTTTTGCCTAAGATTTTATAAATGAGAGGGCCAGAGAGATAGCATGGAGGTAAGCATTTGCCTTTCATGCAGAAGGTCATTGGTTCGAATCCTGATGTCCCATATGGTCCCCCATGCCTGCCAGGAGCAATTTCTGAGCGCAGAACCAGGAGTGACCCCTGAGAACTGCCGGGTGTGACCCAAAAACCATACACACACACACACACACACACACACACACACACACACACACACATACACACACACACAAAAGAGAGAGAGATAGACAAATAATGACATAAAATGTAAGACCAAGCATGGATTTATCTCTTCGGGAATTCCTCAACTATCCACACAGGGGAAAGGCTTCCACAGAGGGCCTTTTGAGGAATCCTGTGGGGGTTATTTCAGTTCTCCACACCAGGAAAATCTGGGGATACATTTGCTGTCTCCTGAGTTCCCCTAAGTTTATGCATGCTGTGGCAGGAGACCTCATTGTATTTGATTCAGGAATAGGCATAGAATTTTCTGTGCAGTGAATGTTCGTTTCTGCCCTTCCCTGTTTGACACACTTGCTTCCTTCTGCCTTCCCGGGAAACACGTTTTTTGTTTTTGTTTTTGGGCCACACCTGGCGGCACTCAAGGGTTACCGTATTTTCCGGCGTATAAGACGACCCCTTAATTTTGCAGTTAAAACATAGGTTTAGGCCTCTATTCGCTGTATCAGACAGAACGTTCCTGTGCTGCAACTGTATGGACCTCAGTGAGTCAATCACAACAAGCAAAGGTTCAAAGGTTCTACTGTCATAGACTTCCTCTCTGACTCTGGTCCATCTGAGCAGGCTTTTGACAGTGTAGGTTCGGGTCCAGAACATTGTCTAATTCGCATGCATCAAAAGCCTGCTTGGATTGGCTGAGTCAGAGAGGCGTGAGAGCAGCCTGGCAGTGATTGGTGCAGATCATCGTCTCATTTGCATGCATAAAATTGTCTAATTTGCATGATTAAAGCCTGCTTGGATTGGCCGAGTTAGAGAGGCAGATAGAGTTGGAAAATTTTGTTTCGTGGCAAGATTCAGACAATTTTTCCTTTAGCGGCATACTGAAACATTTTTCGGGATATACTCGGCCTATAAGACCACCCCCGATTTTCAGTTGACTTTTTTTGGTTTCAAAAGTCGTCTTATACGCCGGCAAATACGGTACTCCTGGCTCTGTGCTCAGAAATCACTCCTGGTTTGGGGGACCACATGGGGTGCCAGGGATTTCTGTCCCCGAGTTGGCCAAATGCAAGGCAAATCATACCACTGCGCTATCCCTCTGGCCCCCCTGGAAGCACTTTCATGTCACGTGTTTCCCTCAAGACTGAATCACTTTTTTCCTCCTTAGAATTCCCAACAGTTACTCTTATAAAACAAGAGTTTGGGCAGAACGATTGAGCCCTGATCGCTGAATAGGCTGGTTATTCCGACCTGCACTTGAAGGAGAAAACTCAAAGCTTTGGTTGCCAAAACTCTGAACCACAGCCAAAGTCAGGGTCTCAGATATGACCTGGATAACCCCCCAGTATCTCCACTTCTTGAGCATTTTTCTGGGGGTGGGGCGAGCTTTGGGGTCACACCTGGCAGTGCTCAGGACTCACTCCTGGCTCTGCACTTAGGGACCATTTCTGATGGAGCTCGGGAACTCTGCAGTGCCCAAAATTGAACCTAGATTGATCCTATACAAAGCAAGCGTCTTCACTGCTGTACTGCCTCTCCAGCACTTCTTTTTCTCTTTTTTTGGGTGGTGGTGGCATCACCTAGGGATGCTCAGGGATTACTCCTGGCTCTGGGCTCAGAAATCACTCCTGGCAGGTTCCGGGGACCATATGGAAAGTCAGAGATTGAACCTGGGTCAGTTGTGTGCAAGTCAAATAAATGCCCTACCCATTGTGCTAGCACTCCGGCCTCTCTCCAGCATTTCTTTGAGGTTTTATTATTATTATTGTTGTTGTTGTTGTTGTTGTTATTATTAATTTATTAGTATTATTTTTTGGGTCACACCCGAAGGCACCCAGGGGTTAGTCCAGGCTCTGTGCTAAGAAATCGTTCCTGGCAGGCTCAGAGGACCATATGGGATGCCAGGGATTGAATCAGGGTCCGTCCTGGGTTGGCTGTGTGCAAAGCAATCTCCCTACCGCTGTGCTATTGCTTCTATTGATTCAGCTCCTTATTAATAGCATTAATAACAATACTATTCATAATTACTCTAACTACTAGTAATAGTGAATGGTCGCTACACCCGGGGACACAGTTCAGGATAAGTACAGATGTGATCCCCAGAGCTTTACAACAGCCCCACCTAGTGGCACAAGTGCGGAACAACACTAGTACCGCGTTTCTGCAAGAGGCAGAAACAGGGCTCCTTTCCTGGATGGATCGTATCGTGCCTTGATGGGGCCAGGGGCTCTCCTCTCCTCCCAGTAGCTAGCGCTGAGGCCCCTTCCGGCTTGTCCAGACAATGGAAAGAATCATCTACTCAAAGATGAGCTGGCCTTGCTCCCTGCTGGTTGAATGGTGCCCGTCTCTGCAAATTAGGGGTTTCCTGACTATGCCCCTCTTGATGGTCATCTCTCTGCAGAAATGCTGCACCATACATCTGGAAGGTGCGACATGCCTGTGCATCTGGGCTAGGTATGACTCTAGAGAGCCTGGTTTTGGTAGGTGGGCACAGCTGGATACCCGGAACAAACTTTTGGCTGGCTTGCTGCTAGGGCAAGCCTCAGGGTTTCTCTAAATTTTTTTTGTTTGTTTTTGGGACGCACCTGGTGGCACTCAGGTGTTACTCCTGGCTCTGCCCTCAGAAATTGCTCTTGGCAGGCTCAGGGGACCATATGGGATGCTGGGGATGGATCCACCGTCTTTCCTGGATCGGCCACGTGCAAGGCAAATGTCAGTCACTGTGCTATTTCTCCTGCTCCAGGGCTGTTTTCCCACCTGCAAGCACAGGTACTATGAGAATGGTCACAGTACACAGTCTCCCACAGGGGCTAGGGTGCCTGCTGGGAGCACCTTTCCCAAGAATCCCACACTTCTTCCCCCTCCCCAATGTAACAGTGCATTGACCCAAGTCCCATCCCATCTGCTCCTTGGTACAAAGTGACAGGAGGGAGGTGGGGACCAGGGCATTGTGAACCTCCTTCACCCAACTGCTGCAACAACACATCCCTCAACCCACCATCACCGCAGAATTGAGGCACCCCAAGAAGTCTTCGGGAAAGGAAACTCCAAACCCAACACATCAGAAGTATGTTTTATTCAAACAAACCCAAACAAAATCCCCCCTTTGATGTCCTCCTTGGTGGCGTGAACCTATCTTCAAGGGATGGAAGACAGAAGTAGAAAAGTAAGATTGCGTTAGAAAAATTTGGGCCAGAGAGATAGCATGGAGGTAAGGTGTTTGCCTTTCATGCAGAAGGACAGTGGTTCGAATCCTGGCATCCCATATGGTCCCCCGAGCCTGCCAGGAGCGATTTCTGAGCACATAGCCAGGAGTAATCCCTGAGCACTGCTGGGCCTGACCCAAAAACTAAAAAAAAAAAAAAAGAAAGAAAGAAAGAAAGAAAACTGCAGGTAAGCATTCAGAACGTGGGCAGGGCAGCTGTGGAGAAATTAAGAATCCCACTTGGACCACAACTCCTGGCCTGCCCTCACCCACCGACTGTAAATCCTCATGGAATGCTGGAAATCGTGGGAGATCCCCAAAGGGACATATAGAAGCAGCGAAAGTGTTTTCAGAATTACAAGTGGCTGATTAAAGTGACATACAAAAGGGATTTACTCAAGGGATGTACATAAAAGCCTTTTGTAAAGCACGCTTGGGACAGTCTGATTTGGAAAATTCAGAAAACATCACAGCTGGCATTAAATGTCACTGTGTGTGTGTGGTGTGGTTTTGGGGCCACACCTGGTGGTGTTCAGATGTTACTCCTGGCTCTGTATTCAGGATTTATTCCTGGCAGCCTCGGAGGACCCTATGGCGTGCTAGGAATTGAACCAGGTTGACCATGTGCAAGGTAAATGCCATTCCTGCTGTGCCGTATCACTCCAATCTCTCTGAACATCACCCCTTTACAGAGAGAAGAGATGCCATTTTCAGGGACTGAACACAGGCTGTCCATTTTCAGTACCTTTAGCTGCCAAGTGACAGAAGTTGCGGAAATGCCTCATTTTCAAGGAGGAGAAACATCATATCTAGTTAGCAGAGGGCAGCACTCACACATTCCATTCTACAGATTCCAAGGTTCAACAGAACTGTGGACCACACTGGGAGCAGCCAGCAAGTGACAAAGGAAAGGAGAAAATGATGATGGCCACTGTTACTAATAGGACAAAGACATGCACTTGGACGAGAAAGCGAAAAGGAGGAAGTTCCTAGGGGTTGGTCTCCAGGAAGAGATTCTTTGCTTTGTTTTTTTCTTTGTCTCAGGATGATCATTTTCTAATCATCCTTCACTAGTCACAGGTGACAGGTGACACCTGTCCCTTGTCTACTGCCCCTTGAAGGGGCCAGCGCCACTCGCTTCTGCCTTGTGTTGAAATGCACATCTCGACCCCCCAGTGAGGAGATTTCTGTGGCAAAGATCTGGGGGACCCTGTTTCACTAACCTCAGGACAAATAATTTTTTTTGAGAGCATGCAGCCTTTTTTTTTTTGTTGTTTTGTTTTGTTTTTTTGGGCCACACCCGGTGACGCTCAGGGGTTACTCCTGGCTATGCGCTCAGAAGTCGCTCCTGGCTGGGGGACCATATGGGATGCCGGGGGAATCGAATCATGGTCCATCCTAGGCTAGCGCAGGCAAGGCAGACACCTTACCTCTAGCGCCACCGCCTGGCCCCTGGCAGTCATTTAAGACCCAACTCTCAGCTCTCCAAGAAACCTACAAGGTTTCTCACTGCAAAGCTCCGTTGGTGATGCCCTTTGGTATGTGTATGACAGGTAATGTAGACTTCACCTTGGAAATATGATGACAGATGTTTCTCCATCAAAGTACAGTTCCTGTGTCTCTGCTCCTAATGGGAAGGGCACATGCTGAGCAGCCAGATGTGGGGGAAAGGGAGCGAGAAAGAGCATCCCCTTTCCTGCCCTTTGCTGCAAGGTAGTACACTCAGACTTGTCATTTTGAGAAAGTAACACTGGGGAAACCTTTGGGTGGCAAAGACCACATGAGCTGGGTGTGTCCCTCCTGTGTGGAACTGGGACCCCCTTAACTCTCTCAGTGCAGCCTTGGACCATGGCTTCCTTCCTTCCTTCCTTCCTTCCTTCCTTCCTTCCTTCCTTCCTTCCTTCCTTCCTTCCTTCCTTCCTTCCTTCCTTTCTTTCTTTCTTTCTTTCTTTCTTCTCTCTCCTTCCTTCCTTCCTTCCTTCCTTCCTTCCTTCCTTCCTTCCTTCCTTCCTTCCTTCCTTCCTTCCTTCCTTCCTTCCTTCCTTCCTTCCTTCCTTCCTTCCTTCCCTCTCTCTTTTTTTTTTTTGTTTTTTGGGTCACACCCAGCGGTGCTCAAGGGTTACTCCTGGCTCTCCGCTCAGAAATCGCCCTTGGCAGGCACGGGGGGACCATATGGGATGCCAGGATTTGAACTACCGTCCTTTTGCATGCAAGGCAAACACCCTATCTCCATGCTATCTCTCTGGCTCCTTTCCTTCTCTTTATTTTGGGCCACACCAGCAGAGCTCAAGGCTTACTCTTCATTCTGCACTCAGGAATCACTCTGGTAGATCTGGGATCAAACCTGGGTCAGCCCAGTGCAAGACAAATGTCCTTCCCCACTGTGCTATGGCTCATTGGGCCCCAGGAATGACTTTCTTGCTAAGTGCTGCTGTTTTGCTTCCCTACTCCATGGTTCAGTCTCCCACTTAGACTGTACATGGCTACAGGATTCCAGTAAAGTGTCCTAGGGGCCACAGTGCGCAGGGACAGGAGCTGAGTGGCTGGCAGCAGAGAATGGGGACACAGGAGGAGTGTCTTGGGCCCTCTCAAGCTCCTCTTTAACTAGAAGCTTGTCTGGTTCTGGGAACTGGGTGGCTGGTCCCACAGGCTGCCGTGACCTGGGGAATGACTGTCTTCCCAAAGTAGCTGCTCTCTCCTCCCCACAGCTTCCACCACTGAATCACTACCCCAGAGCCTGCACCCTCAGGTCTTGTCCTGCTTGGGGTCAGGTCAACTTTGGCCAAATGGAATCTTCTAGTTTTGATTACAGAAAGTAATAAAGTATTCTCTAAATAATGCAAAATGAAAAATAGAATTTTCTAGCTTTGGATGCAAAGCAAGTTATCACTGTCTTCTGCTTTTTCTTCCTTCTTTCTCTCTCTTTGTTTTTTTGGGTCACACCCGATGGTCCTCAGGGGTTACTCCTGGCTCTGTGCTCAGAAATTGCCCCTGGCTGACTCGGGGGACCATATGGGATGCCGGGATTTGAACCACTGCCCTTCTGCATGCAAGGCCAACGCCCTACCTCCATGCTATCTCTCCCACCCTTGCCCTTTTTAAATAGATGGTAAATCCTGAGAAGTAACTTTGAGGAACTACAAAAAGGGGAGTTGTGCTGGAAATCATCCACATGAGCTCCCAGGCCATTTTGGAGTGTTTTAGCAGGCCAAGAAAGATGACATCTCATTCTACTGTCTTCCCGGGTTCTAGAACTTTTCAGTTGCTGCTCTTCCTGAAAGAAAGTGTTTTTCACCTGGTTCAAACAATGCCTACTGCCCGATGCCATGTTTCCTCACCACGCCTAAGCTAACATCTGACACCTGACTTCAGCGAGAACATTCTGGAAGCTTCAGGTTGGCCCAGCCAATCACACAAAGCTCTTATTTGATTCAGAAAATGTCAAAGCAGGGCTGGAGCCATAGCACAGCAGTAGGGCATTTGTCTTGCACTCTGTTACCCGGAAAAGACCTGGTTCAATTTCTGGCATCCCCTATGGTCCCCCAAGCCTGCCAGGAGCACTTTCTGAGCCCAGAGCCAGGAGTAACCCCTGAGTGCCACCAGGTGTGAGCTAAAGACAAATAAACCAAAAAACAAAACAACAACAAAAAGGCAAGGCAAAAAAGATGAAAGGGGATCTTGGAATGGGCGCTTCTTCCTCATAAGAGTTAATTCTGACATTTTTGTTGACTTACTTTGGTTGCAGCTTCCGTTTTCTGTTCCTACTCTCAGGACTGCGTTTCTCCCTGCTCGTTATTTCATTGGTAAGCTGCCAAACGTTCAGCTATGAAATTCCGAGAACCTATTACAAATGTGCACAATAACTTCTGTTGTGTGGAATTTGTCTGGCATGAAAAATCTGGTATCTCTCCTGGCAAAACCTGTAGTTTTACATTCCATGGTGTTTAATACTTCCCCCCTAAAAACTCCCAAAGCCAAAAATATAAAAATAAATTAAAACCACAACCCCTACAACCTTTTCGCTGCAAGTTTTTTCCACTGAAGAAATCATCATTTCCACTAAGTTGCTGAGTGAAAAGCACGGTGGCATTTCCCCCAATTATTTGGCTTCCACTAATAAGGATTGAGTCTGGGAAACTTAATTACTGTTGTTTATAGGACAGGCTTGGTGTCTCGTTTATTCCCCATGACACCGGGAGGCAGGAAGCCAGAACTCGGCGCTGGGCTCTGCATGACAACTGCTCCACGTGGGAAGGAGAAACCCAACACGTTTTCCTTTGTGGGGAGTTCAGGAAAAAAATAATCCGCTCTCCCCTTTCGCAGAGATACTGCCCATTTTCCCAGTCACGAGTCCAGGGCCTGGTGCACACTCTCCAGAGCAATGAGGATCAGGGAAGTCTTGCATTGTGCCTGACCTACTTTTATCTTGCTTATCTGTGTTCTATCATGAGTTAGTAGAAGCTCTTCCTGCTTTTCGGGGGGTTCCTTGTGTTCAGGAAAACACCTCTCCCCCAACTCCCGTGGTCTCATGTGGGGTCCTAGGATGCCTGAGCACTTGCTCTGGGTTCATGGAAACATTTATGCAGGCTCAGTGCCTGGCTGACACTCAGTTCTCCTGGCTGGCAAGCAGTAGGACCTTTAGAAGCCAGAGAGAAGTCAGACACTCAGTCCCTATCTAATTTTTCTTTTTCTTTCTTCTTTCTTTCTTTCTTTCTTTCTTCTTTCTCTCTCCTTCCTTCCTTTTCTTTCTTTCTTTCTTTCTTTTCTTTCTTTCTTTCTTTCTTTCTTTCTTTCTTTCTTCTTTCTTTCTTTCTTTCTTTCTTTCTTTCTTTCTTTCTTTCTTTCTTTCTTTCTTTCTTTCTTTCTTTCTTTCTTCCTTCCTTCCTTCCTTCCTTCTTTCCTTCCTTCCTTCCTTCTGTCTTTCTTTCTTCTCTCTTTCTTCTTTCTTTTTTTCTCTCTCTCTTTCTCTCTCTTTCTCTCTCTTTCTCTCTTTCTCTCTCTTTCTCTCTTTCTTTCTTTCTTTCTTTCTTTCTTTCTTTCTTTCTTTCTTTCTTTCTTTCTTTGTTTGTTTGTTTCTTTCTTTCTCTTTCTTCTTTCTTTCTTTCTTTTCTTTCTTTCTTCCTTTTCTATCTTTTTATCTTCCTTCCTTCCTTTCTTTCTTTCTTTCTTTCTTTCTTTCTTTCTTTCTTTCTTTCTTTCTTTCTTTTTTCTTTCTTTCTTTTTCTTTCTTTTCTTTCTTTTTTTTCTTTCTTTCTTTCTTTCTTTCTTTTCTTTTTCTTCTTTCTTTCTTTCTTTCTTTCTTTTCTTCTTCTTTCTTTCTTTCTTCTTTCTTCTTTCTTTCTTTCTTTCTTTCTTTCTTTCTTTCTTTCTCCTTCCCTCCCTCCTCCTTCCTTCCCTCCTTCTTTTCCTTCTTCCTTCCTTCTTCTTTCTTTCTTCTTCTCTTTCTTCTTTCTTTTTTTCTCTCTCTCTTTCTCTCTCTTTCTCTCTCTTTCTTCCTTTCTCTTTCTTTCTTTCTTCTTCTTTCTTCTTCTTTCTTTCTCTTTTCTTTCTTTCTTTCTCTTTTTTCTTTTTTTCTTTTTCTTTCTTTCTTTCTTTCTTTCTTCTTTCTTTCTTTCTTTTCTTCTTTCTCTTCTTCTTTCTTTCTTTTTCTCTTTTTCTTTCTTTCTTTCTTTCTTTCTTCTTTCTTTCTTTCTTTCTTTCTTTCTTTCTTTTCTTTCTCTTCCTTCCTTCCTTCCTTCCTCCTTCCTTCCTTCTTCCTTCTTTCTTTCTTTCTTTCTTTCTTTTTTCTTTTCTTTCTTTCTTTCTTTTCTTTCTTTCTTTCTTTCTTTCTTTCTTTCTTTCTTTCTTTCTTTCTTTCTTCTTCTTTCTTTTCTTTCTTTCTCTTCTTCCTTCCTTCCTTCCTTCCTTCCTTCCTTCTTTCTTTCTCTTTCTTTCTTCTTCTTCTTTTTTCTTTCTTTCTTCTTTTTTTCTTTTCTTTCTTTCTTTCTTTTCTTCTTTTCTTCTTTCTTTTTCCTTTCTTTCTTCTTTCTTTCTTTCTTTTCTTTTCTTTCTTTCTTTCTTTCTCTTTCCTTCTTCCTTCCTTCCTTCTTCCTTCCTTCCTTCCTTCCTTCCTTCCTTCCTCTCCTTCCTTCCTTCCTTCCTTCCTTCCTCCTTCCTTCCTTCCTTCCTTCCTTCCTTCCTTCCTTCCTTCCTTCCTTCCTTCCTTCCTTCCTTCCTTCCTTCCTTCCTTCCTTTCTCTCTTTCCTTCCTTTCTTTTTCTTGCAACACACCCAGAGGCGTTCAGGGTTTATTCCAAACTTCATGCCCAGGGATAACTCCTGGTAGGCTCTGGGGGACCTCTGGGGGTGCTGAGGATTGAATTCAGGACAGCCACATGCAAAGCAAGCACCCTTCCTACTATACTATTGCTCCAGCCCCAACATTCCTATATTTCACAAACAGCTTTTAGTTGCTGGAGACAGACTTTGATTCCAGGCTTTGGAATGAAGTATCACACACACACACACACACACACACACACACACACACACACACACACACACACACACACACACACCACACCACCCCATCTGCAAGAAACATTGTTCACGAGGAAAGTTCCACTTCCCGTCAGCAGCCCTCATGGTTTGGACAACTACCTACCAAATGCTGACGCATTTCTCTCTGAATAAGGATCTCTTCCAGCACTTTCCAGGGTGTGTTCTAAAGTAAGAGAGAGCCTGTATTCTGCCACTCCCTTCTTTCCTGTCCATAGTGAGTCTTGCCAAAGTAGTGTGACCAATAGGGAGCTCCAGAAAAGCAAAACACAGCCTTAGGAAATGACACTAATGTTTGCATTTAGGGTTTGCTTTTGCTTATGTGTGTGTGTGTGTGTGTGTGTGTGTGTGTGTGTGTGTGTGTGTGTTTGATGGCATGCTCAACCAATTTGGCAGAACCAGTATCAAAAAGCCTCAAACCCAATGCATTTCATTTTTTCCCCTCTGAGAATGAGGGTTTTGTTGTGTTTGTTTTATTTCTTGGAAGGAAGGGAGAAGAAGGAAGTGTTAAAAA
The DNA here is from genome assembly GCF_024139225.1 of Suncus etruscus. Classification (NCBI taxonomy): domain Eukaryota; kingdom Metazoa; phylum Chordata; class Mammalia; order Eulipotyphla; family Soricidae; genus Suncus; species Suncus etruscus. The sequence goes on along the minus strand of NC_064860.1, from coordinate 97,158,372 downwards.
AAAATCCATCAAGTAACAGTGACTCTGTCTGCAGACCTCCGAGCAAGGGGCTGAGAGTCAAGTAAGACTCGGAGTTCAGGGAGCAAGTCAGGCCTGCTCCGGGCAGATGGCCTCATTTCCAGCGATGCCGGACCAATGAAGATTCGTCGTTGACTACCTCGGCATCCCCGGGGAGGTGCCGGCAGGGCCGTGGCAGTAGCAGCAGGATGATGAGGATGAGGAGAATGAGCCCGCACACGCTCAGCAGCACATAGGAGATGATCCAGAGGAGTAGGTCGTGCTGGGGCAGTGCTGGCACACAGTTGCTGGCCACGTCAGCGGTGGAGAAAGGCCCTGAAATCTCTGACACGGGCACACCTGCGATTTCTGGGGAGACACAAGAGAGGAAAGCCCATGGCTGTGATAAGCGCATTCTTGAGGCCTGAGGAGAGATATGGAACCTGGTTGGAGTGAGCTAAGTCTTGGCATGAGCATGTGTGGGCATCTGAGGAGCTGTTGGAAGCACATGCTTTCTGGGGGTGTCGTGTCACCCGTGTGCCCAGAGAGCAGCTGTCATCGTTGTCTCAGAGCAGACTGGTGAGGAAGGCAATGCCATCTGAGGAGACACCTTGGGTTTGACTCCATGGATGGGCAGAAAGGAGTTGCAAGAAAAAGCATTGTCTGGGCTTGTGTGCTCTGTGTGGGTGACCAAATTGGCACCAACTCAAAGCTTCTAAAGGGATCCCACTTGGCCTGGGGAGGGCTCAAGTCATCCCACCTCTGTTTGATGTCCCCTTAGCTATGCATGGAGGGTCCGACTGCAGGAGGGGTGAGGGATGGGGCAAGCATGGTCCAAGAGTGATGGAAGAAATGGTGGAGATCCTCGGTCATTGCTTCAAGGTCTCCCAGTGTCCCCCTCTCTCTAACCTGCAGACTGAACACTCCAGGATTACCTGAGCTCAAACTCTGTGTTCTCAGGGGGCGGGGGAAGAGAGAGAAAATGGTGAGGAGAAAAGCAACAGATATGTTTCTGAGTGGGTGAAGTGATGTTTGTTTTAGAGAATGTCAAAGTTCACACCTGGAATGTGTGTGCTTTCGAGTTGACCATGCCCATTATTGTGAGAAATTCTCACCATGAGAGTTGGGAAAACTCAGGTCTGATTTCATCAGTGGACCCCGCTAAGCTGGCAACAGAAAGTCTGGGCCCCCAGAAAGAGTGAGAACTGTTTTTGTTTTGTTTTGTTTTGTTTTTGGGTCACATCCAGTGACACTTATAATACCTAGCTACCAACCCCAAATAAAGGTATTTCCCCAACTTCCTTCTTCCTTGAACCTCTTTTTTTTTTGGTTTGTAAAAGCCTACCTGGATTACTCAACCTTCCTTCCCCCTCCTGGAATTGGGAATAGTTTTGAATAAAGAAAGGGCTGTTCTGGCTTTTGGCACAGGCAGAGAGAGCATGAGGAAAAAGGCCACAAATGCCATGAACATCCTTTCCTGACTGCTTGGTGAATTATTTTTTTTACCTCTACCCTGGTTCTTAGACTGTCCACCTAAAGGGCTAGAAACAAGGGGTGTGTGGGTGAGATCAAAACTCATGGATTTTTATTTTACAACACTCAAAGGTTATTCCTGGCTCTGAACTCAAAATTCACTCCTGGCAGTGCTCATGGGTTGTTGGAAATTGGATCTGGGTTGACTGCATACAAGGCAAAAGCCCTCTCAGCTGTTCTATGGCTCTGGCCCTGAGAGCTCTATTTTGTAGAATATCTGGTGAGAGATGAGTCATCTGCAGGTACAGAAGCAGAAATTTTAAAGTGTGTCAGTGATCTACAAAGCAAGGGTGAGAGCACCTCAAGGCCACATGCACAGGATGAGTGCAGTGAGAGCATGAGCACCCCAGGATGCCCCCCAAACTTCCCAAGGTCCTGTCAAGTCACCCAGATCCAGCTTCCCCTTTAGGTTCCTGCTCCCAGGACAAGCCTGTTTGAAATGTGTGAAGGGCTTTGTTCTTCCTTCTCCTATGAAGCCTCAAAGAAAGTGAAAACAGGGACAGTAGCTGTCCTGGGGATCCTGTGGAACAGAGCAGAAGGATTCCAGAGCAAGCCCTGGTCCCTCCCTGCTGCAGGGGGGACCCTGTAGGAGGGATGAAACCTTTCATCTCCCTGTGAGTCTAGAGAAAGACTGAGAGCAGATGGAAGCAAAAATGGTCCAGGGGCAGCGGCTCTATCTGGACTTCAGGGCCGTTGTGTGTGTGTGTGTGTGTGTGTGTGTGTGTGTGTGTGTGTGTGTGTGTGTGTGTGTGTGTCAGCATGGTGGCCGATACAGCAGAAAAGATGATTCAGATCCAACGATAATGCCCATGATGTAACTGATAAAGTCTAACAGCTCGACCGAGAGTCACCCCAAAACCCTCGCCAAGGAGATGAGAGGAAAGAGGAACATGGGTGACGCAGGGGACAGAGCAAACAGAAGGAGAACAAGTAGACATGCCTCTGGCCCTATCAAACATCTCCTCCAATCTGGAGCCCAGTTCAGGGTCCTGTGGGCCACACGATGCACAGGGCCAGAAAGGAGATAGGTGAAGCCTTGTGAAGGGCCATCTGGGATTTTAGTCTATGTTTTTAAAAATATTTAAGATTTTATTAGGGCATTTTTTAGTCACATCCGGGACACTCAGGGCTTACTTCTAGTTCTGCACTAAAGAATCACTTCTGGTAGGGCTGTGGGGATCAAACCCGAGTTGAAGGGGTGAAGCACAGCAGGAGGAGCATTTGCTTTACTGATCTGGATTCTATCATCTGCACCCCATAGGGTTCCCAAGCTTGCCAGCAGTGATTCCTAAGTGCAGTCAGAAGTAACCCCTGAGTGTCACTGGGTGTGGCTCAAAAAATCAAACCAAACCAAAACAAAAAAGATAAAACCTGGGCGGATGCATGTAACATCCTGCCCACTATGTACTATTGTTCCAGACCTCTCCCCCACCTTTTTTTTTGCTTTTGGTTTTGGTCACACCTGGTGATGTCCAAAGATTACTCAAGGCTCTGCACTCAGGAATTAGTCTTGGCTGTGCTTGGGGAAACATACAGGGTGCCAGGTTTTGAGCCCAGTTTACTTGCATGCAAGGCTAGTACCCTACCCTTTGTACTAGCTGCATAGTCCCTCTGATTCATATATAGATATTTTTTGGGGGGGGTATAGTGTATCTACAATCAGGAATCACTCCTAATGAGGTCAGGTGACCATATGGGGTGCTGAGGATTGAACCCCGGTTGATGATAAGCAAGAAAAACATCCTATCTGCTATACTATCTCTATGCACCCTCTTCAAATCTTATTTTTGTTTGCTTTTGTACCACATATAGCAGCACTCAGGGGTTACTCCTGGCTCTGCACTTAGGAATAATGCCTGGCAGTTTCAGGGGACCCTACTGGATGCCAGGGACCAAACCTAGGTCAGCAGACTGCAAGGCAGTGCCCTCCCTGCTCTGTGCTATAGATCTGGTCCTTCAGCTTCTAATTTGTTGTTGTTGTTGTTGTTTGTTTTTGGGCCACATCTGGTGATGCTCAGGGGTTACTCCTGGCTCGGCTCTGCGCTCAGAAATTGCTCCTGGCTTGGGGGACCATACTGGACTCCAGGAATCAAATCCAGATCTGTCCCGGGTCAGCCTTGTGCAAAGTAAAAGCCCTACCACTGTGCTATCGCTCTGGCCCCTTCAGCTCCTAATTTTAAAATAATATTTTAGGGACTGGAGTGATAGCACAGTTGGGAGGGCTCTTGCTTTGTCCATGGTTGACCCAGGACTGACCAGAGTTTCATCTGCATCCCATGTGGTCCCCTAAGACTGCCAGGAACAATTTCTGAGCAAAGAGCCAGGAGTAATCCTTGAGCACTACTAGGTGTGCCCCCCCCCATAACATTTTAAAATGTGGAATCCTGTTTTAGCTCACAGACCATACAAAAGAAAACAAAACAATAGACTAAAGGCTTATAGGCCAATATCTGTAAAGAAAATAACTCAAGAGGGTGCTGGAGAGGTAATGCAAGCAGTAAGGGAACTGCCTTGCCTGCACTAGCCTAGGACGTATTGTGGTTTGATCCCCCTGCGTCCCATATGGTCCCCCAAGCCAGGAGCGATTTCTGAGTGCATAGCCAGGAATAACCATTGAGCATTATCGATGTGGCCCCAAAACAAACATACAAAAAAAAAAAAAAAGGAAAAGAAAAAAGAAAATAACTCAAGAGCAGCTAGTTGTCAAATGAGATAAAATTATGACACTAGGTGATACTCCCCAAGAGAGTCCCTCTGAGGGAAAGTATTTAGTGAGGGGGGTGTCATGTTGATCTGGATAGGAAGAAGCCCTGAGTGTGTTCATAAGGCTGGAACTGACAGGGACACACTGATGATGTTTATCCATCAACAGGCCAACCCAGGCTTCAGTGTCAGAGCCAAGAACATGTGGGAGAGAGTGGGGAACCTTCCAGAAGAAGCAAACCCACACGTGTAGATAGCAGTAGCCCTTTCTCAATAGCAAAAGTTTCTCAATGATTGAGGAAGACAGAGACAACAGGACAGAGTGCTCTGGGCCGCCATGACTGATGGAAAACCTGGGTTTCCCACACAGCAGCTCATTCGACTGGGCCAGAGACATAGCACAGAGTGGAGGGCACTTGCTTTGCACATGTAAGACCCAGATTTGATTCCCGACACCCCATAGGGTTCCCCAAGTCTGCCCAGAGTAACTTCTGAGCACTGAGTCAGGAGTAGTCCCTGAACACTGCAACAGTTTGGAGCTATAGCACAGCAGGGAGGGCTCTTGCCTTGTAAGGGATGAATTTAGGTTCAATTTCCGGCATCCTACAAGGTTCTCTGAGCACCATCAGTAGTGATTCCTGACATAGAGCCTCGAGTAACCTCTGAGCATTGCTAGGTGTGGTCTCCAAGAAAACAAAAAGTACTGTGACTATTTACCATGAGACACAATATTTTGGGATACCAAACAAGTACATTTAGGTGTCTGCTCAAGGTCCTGGGGGTGGCTTGGTAATGGAAAACCTGATTTGTATGCACGGAATGATGAGTTTGACCCTGGGACTATCCTGCATGGCAAGTGAGATACAGTCACATGATTCTTTGGAGTTCCCAGCCAAATATGACAGTCAAATGTGATGCTGTTGGTCCTGAAGTCCAGGTTAACAACATAAGGGTAAAAGGAAGGAAAGTCTCATTTCTTACCTTGCTCTCAGGACCAGAAATCAACACCAGGAAAGCTAGATCGTCCACAAGGTCCCTTAATATTCAGAAACCAAAAAATGCTTTACTACTGAGGGTTTACTCCTGTCTCTGTGCTCAGGGAGCACTCTTGGAAGTGCTCAAGGGGCGATATGAGGAGCTGGGGATCAAATTCTGGTGGATACCGAGCAACACAAGCACCTGTACTATCTCTCTGACCCTAGATAACAATATTTATTTATTTATTTTGGGGCTACACCTGGCTGTGCTCAGGTTTCTGTGCTCAGGTCTCTGTGCTCAGGAATTATTCCTGACAGGACCAGAGAAGGCCATGTGGGGTGCTGGGGTCCAACCTGGGTCTGTTGTGTGCAAGGCAAATGTACCTGCTATACTATCACTCTGGCTGGTTCCCAGGTAACTTTTTTTTTCTTGCCACATTCAGTGTCTTGGCTTTGTGCTCCGGAATCACTCCTGCTGGTGTTCTGGGGAACATATGGGATGACAGAGATCAAACTCAGGTTGCAATGTACAAGGCAAATTGACCCCCAGATAACAATCTTTAAGTGTATAAAATATCTAGAATTGATCTTTGGTTAAGGGAAATATTTTTCTTAGTTTTCACAACAAAAAAGAAAAAAAGAAAAAGAAAAAGCTCCATAGTCTAAAAACAAAATGAAAAAAGAATACATTTTGTTTCATCAAATTAAGAACTTCTCTTGGGAGGACAGTATGGAGAGAATGAAAGGAAGAAATGTTTGCAGTCACATTTTTGTTTAAATATTTGTATTCTGGGGCCGGAGAGATAGCACAGTGGTAGGGCATTTGCCTTGCACATATCTGACCCAGGATGGAACTCAGTTCGATCCACTGCATATTATATGGTCCCCAAGCCTGGAGCGATTTCTGAGCACATAATCCCTGAGCATCACCAGATGAGTTCCAAAAACAAACAAACAAAAAGCAAACAAAAGCCAAAAGGACGAGTGTCTCAATAGACGAATAGACAGAAGGTCTAGTCAAAATCAGTCACATAAACCCATGAAAAGAGATTGAAGAGCATCAAAAATGAGAGACTAAACTGGAACTGGGTACCCCTAACTGTCCACCAAAGTAAAAATGAAGAGTACTGTTACATGTTGGGGAGCAAGTGGAGGACAGGAAGCACATGCTGCTGGGGGGGAGTAGGAAATGGCAAAACCAGTGTTAGCTGAAAATGATAAAGTCAATGGGAATGCTTGGCATTGACCTATCACTGGGCCCAGACACCCCATTCCTCGGTATTCACCCTGAGAAGTAAAAATATCTCTTCTAGAGCCTCTATATGCCTGTTCAAAGAGCTTTATTCATTCATTCCTTCCAGCCCTACTCCAGGAAACAATGCCAAAGCCCAACAGCTGAAGGGGATAAACCAAGAGTGTTCTATCTCTCCAATGACGTTTCAAGAGAGATAAAAAGTAAATAGATGATAGATAAATTGGTGGAAAGAGAGATGGATGAATAGGTAGATGATAGAATGATGATAGGTAGATAGATAGCTAAAGTGATCAAGGCTACATAGAATCTGAAGCAAAAAGGATGCATCTCAAAATAACCATGCTAAGTCAAAGTCAGGAAAACAGCACACACTGTAGTTTCATTTATATAAAAATTTTAATCCAGAGGAATCATCAAGAGTGATCTTGGTCAGGTTGGTGGTGGTGGTGGGAAGACAGTGCTGAGCACTTAGCATGGCAGGGAGCACAGCAGATAGAAAAAACACAAGCACACAAGAACCTCCCAGGCCAGAGAGAATGGTTGTATGTTACACTGTGGTGGTGATGAGACCCCAGGAATATGCATATGTAAAAATTCTGCAAATGGGGCCAGAGTGGTGGCACAGCGGTAGGGTGTTTGCCTTGCACCCAGCTGACTCAGGACAAACCTCGGTCCCCCAAGACAGGAACGATTTCTGAGCGCATAGCCAGGAGTAACCCCTGAATGTCACAGGGTGTGGCCCAAAAACCAAAAAAAAAAAAAATTCTAAAGCAAATGGTGCAATGCAAGATGCCAGCAGGAGAGAGCAGCTGGGAACAACCAGCCTGTGAAACCAAAGTATATTTACAATACACCAGTCCACAGCTGGTTAAACACATTTACCTAAGTTTACCTAAATTAATTACCTAAGTTAATCAGAAAAAGAAAAAAAATTTTAAATACTCAGGCTTTAGTTTCAGGTGGCATTCGTTACATAAGATGTACAGACATTTCCCCCATTTTTTTGTATGGGGGGGTGTGTCTTATGGTATGAAAAAATATGGTAATTCAAATTCACGTTACTAAGATAACTGTAGGGATCAGTGAGATAATACAGTGGATGAAGTGCTTGACTTACACATAGCTGACCAGCTTCAATCCCCCACATCCTATATGGTTCCCTGAGCCCTGCTAGGTGTAATTCCTGAGTACAGAATCAGGAGTAAGCCCTGAGCACTGCTCAGGTGTAACCTGAGGTGTGACCCCAAACCAAAAAAATAAAAATAAAAATAAAAAATAAAAAGAAGAGAGACAAGTGTAGAAACACACCAATGGGTTATCTACAGGAATGATTTCTAACACACACGTACTACTTTTATCATCAGAATAGTGAAAATATGGGGCTGGAGAGATAGCACGGTGGCGTTTGCCTTGAAAGCAGCCGATCCAGGACCTAAGGTGGTTGGTTCTAATCCTGGCGTCCCATATGGTCCCCCATGCCTGCCAGGGGTGATTTCTGAGCAGATAGCCAGGAGTAACCCCTGAGCACCTACGGGTGTGGCCCAAAAAACAAAAAACAAACAAACAAAAAAAGAATAGTGAAAATATTTTTAAAAATACTTTTTGAAAGCTAGTAACAATTCAGTCAAGTTTTGTGTATTCCCTGGAAAGGAATCTTGCATTTGCTCAATATTAAGGGAGGCGGGCAAAGACTTTTGAAGGTTTATTTTTGGAATTGGATTTACCAGATGGCCGGTGCACTGGTTCGTACACACACCACCAGCTCCTTGGTCAAAGAATAGATTTTAATGTTTCTCCTGCTTTTCTTTATGGTTGTGTGGCATCTCAGTTTAAACACATGGATCCTGGGCTCAGACTTGGTCCAAATCCTTAAAAGCGTTGTTTTTGGCTGAATTACCAAATGCCTTAGCCCATGGACTCCCTCTTGCTATTAACAGCATTGATAAGAAGCAACCACTAGGAAGTTGAGCAAGTTCTTAGCAATGTGAGTGGGGCTTCCTAAGCATTGGTTTGTCATTTTAGATTCTTTTGTCAGTATTTTGAGTTGAAGCTTTAATGCTTTGCTTTGTCTTGTCCACCCGCCATCACTACTCAGGTTAGCTTGAGTTGACAGGAGTGTAGGAAAAAGAAAGACCATCAGTCTAGGGTGGGTGGGCTTTCCAGAAGCAATGAGTAGAGTGTGTGATGCCAGATGCACTCATTGGCACTGAAGTAACTTCTGGGCACATCTCAGCAAGTTAACTGGGCAATGTTCTGTGCTCATGGTCAACTTGATATTACCTCACTTACAGAGACTTGATGATCTATAAGATAACATGAAGCCAGGGGCCAGAAAGATAGTATAGTGGCTAGTGTGTTTGCCCTGCATGCATGCATGCAGGGTTCAATCCCAGGCATCCCATATGCTGCCCCAAGTACCACCAGGAGTAATTCCTGAAGCAGAGTCAGGAGTAACCCCTGAGCATCAGTAGGTGTGGTCCCCCTAAAACAAAACAAAACAAAATCCCAAGAAGCTGGGGTGTGTGTGTGCAAAGTACAGTGGGTAAGGCACTTGCCTTGCATACCAGCTGCTGGTTTGATCCCCTGTACCCCATATTTTTACTCAAGCCTTTCAGGAATGAATTCTGAGCACAGAGCCAGGAATTACACTTGAGCAAGGCCAGATGTGGCTAAAAACAAACAAACAAAACCAAAATAAACCAGAAAATGATGCTAAATTTTTACACCTGCATCTTGCAGGGGGTGAGGGGGTGGGGTTTGAAACCCTGTCATGTTGGCTCATCCCCTCAAGTCCTTCAGAGAGGCATGTCTTGAAATTCAGTTGTTACCAGCTAAGTCTCCTATTTTTAAACGTGGATGGGTAGCAGATGACCCACGCCCAACCCGCAACGAGGAAAATTCACAGTGGGAAAGACAACCACAAGGCTGGTTGAAGAAGCTGAAATCTAGACAGTGCTTGGGTGTGAAATGTCTCAATCTATAAAAAGAGATGGATGGTATTTCAGAAGCTCAGGGAATTCAGAGAGTGCCATCAGTTTTCACACTACTCATCTCCCATTGGTAGGAAAACAGGGACCCAGCACTTCTCTGGTGGGGGGGGCGGTCAGTGCCCCATCCCCAGTACCCAGCTCCCAGAAGATGAACCCATGATGCAAGACCAGGTTGGTGGTCCAGAAGCATCATGGCCGCCCTCATGCTTGTCTGAGTAGAGACAAGAATGGTGCTGCTGCTGTGAGGGGTGAGTTGAGGAGAGGCAGGGCAGCATACGGCGAGCATCTGCCTCCTCCTTCTGATGGAGCCTTGGCCAAAAAAGCAGGAGGTGGCGATACTGCCCGTGTGTATTTTGAGAAATTTTCCCAGCGCTTCTCTTCAAGGTCTGCCACACCCCCATCCCCAACCTCACCACACAGAGAAGCTGCAGCGGGGAAACTCCTACCATCTGACAGACATGAAGGATGGAGGAAGCTCAGCTGAAGGCACCTGTGAGAAGGATGGCCTGGAATCTCTTCGCTTTGTCATAGTGTGGCCCGTGCCAAGGGAGCATTTGCTAGCATTGGAACATGCACAAAGGAGGTTCAAAGAGTTTAAACAGATGTTTAAAAAGTTTAAAAAGATGTTTAAACAGATGTCTGAGCCCAGAGATGGGGCCTAGGGTTGGACTCCTCAGGCTTGGAGCAAGCTGGGGGACGATGCTTGAGCTCAGTGCTAACAAGGTGGACGAGGATTAAGAGGCCAATGACAAAAACAGGCAGAAAGAAATAGGGAAACTCTCAGCTAGGAGGCTGGGAACTGGCAGGGGTCTTAGGACAGGTAAAGGAGGGCAGGGTGCCAAAGAGTGTCTCCCTCCAGAGGGTGCCATAAGACCCCTTTGGCCTGGTCCTTCCAGTGTGGACTGCTCTGGTGTAGCCACTTCCAGTGTGACACTCTGTTGGGTACTAAGGTAGGGAAAGGAGGTTGTAAGTGGAGCCCCAAGCTCCAAAACTAGGACCTGAAGAGATGTGGGTCTGGATGCAAATGTGGATGCAGGAAATAATCTACACAGTGAAAAGGTGCAAGAACGGGTTCAGGAAATGCAACACAATCCAGGAATCCCAGCACACAACCTTCTGCTCCTAAAATCTAAAACAGCTTAGTGATGCACATGTAAGTCTGGGATCTCCTACATGGAGCTTGGATGGGTCGCCACCATCTTGTTGGTGTCAACACACTTTGCAGTGTTTGTTTGCATCAAGGAAATCGCCCAATGCACTTTTTGCAGACAGAATCTCCACTCCCCAGTGGCAGGTACCTGCTCTCCTCAGGCCTCAGGACTCATCTTAGCTCATGATGTGGACCTCGCTAGGGAATGCTGATTATTTTTCTTGGTGTCTGGACAGTGACATTGTGTCACCCCAGTGACATTCAGGGGTTACTCCTAGTAGGCTTGGGAGATCTTATGGGTTTTAAATTGAACCCAGGCAGGCTATGTGCAATGCAAACACCCTCCCTGCTGTGCTAAAGCATTTGTCCTGGGAATGTTGATTACAAAAGAATAGAAGCACAGGGACTGGCAAAATAACAGAGAGGACATTTGCCTTGCATGGGGCTAACTCCAAATCAATACCTGGCAATCTATAGAATCCCCTGAGTCTGCCAGGAGTGATTCCTGAGAGCAGAAACAGAGTAACCCCTGGGTGCCACTGGGTGTGGGCCCAAAATAAAACAAACAAAAGGAATATAGAGTCACAGAGATCAGAGCACAGGATTTTGAAGACAAGGAACTATGGGAAAGTCAACTCTTTGGCAAAGCATCCCAAGAGAACGATGAAGAAAGTGAATGTGTGAGTTGAGCATGTTCAAGGGAAGAACTGGACCAACGGGGGCTGTATCTGGAGCCCAAAGGACAGAGGCAGCAGACAGTGTGGCTGGCAGGTCAAGGACGTGGGGAGGGAAGTAACTAGAAAGCCTCTGAACTCATCTCACTGGAGGTTACAGAGGCAGAGAGGGCAGGGCAGAACAGAAAAGACAGCAGCAGAGTGAAAACCCCCAGTGGTCCATTCAGTGAGCACCAGGAGCCCTGAGGTAGCTAGAGATAGAGAAGGTCCTGGCCAAAGCTGGAATGGAAAAGAAAAGGCGGCTCTCTGCTTGCTGTCTGGAGGGTGCCCAGAAAGAAGACAGACAGAACTGGAACAGACCTGGGGCTTTTCAGCACAGTCAAGATGGGCAGGAGAACATGAGTCACTGTTTTCAAAACCTAGAGGGGAACCGCTGGCCCAGAATCATTGCTCAGCTGAGATCCAACAGGAGATGAAGGCATTGAAACTGGCCTTTGAGAGCCACGGACGAAAGAAAACCCTGCAGGACTTTATCTGGCAGAAAGGGAGTGCGAGAGTGGACCCAGCACAGAGGAGACCGTGGCTCCCTCCTCCTGCCTCGGACTCTGGGCTCTCCTGAGTGTGATGGAAGCTGCATGTATGTGACCCCTGTGCTGTCTCAGCAATACAGCTGGCTATGTACATAAATGTGAGCATAGATATATGGGTGCGCGTGTCTACATACATGAGCATATTTGCACATGCGAGTATGCATGCGAGCGTTTGTGTGAGCATGTGTATGAGTATGAATGCATGTGAGTGTGCATAAGTGTGAGTGTAGGTTGTGTAATAATGTGTGCAACAAGCATGTATGTGAGTGTATGTGTGTACTTGTGTGAGTGTGTGCATCTGTGTGAGCTAGCATGTATGTACATGTGAATCTGTGTCTGAGCATGTGTGTGTGTGTCCTTGTGTGAGGTACTGACCCCCACAGGCTCTGGCATGTGCGACAAGAGATGTCAGATAAACAGCATCAGTCTTTGGATCAAGGACCCCCCTGGGAAGGCGGGAGGGGCATTGACAAGATTTCTTTTCTACTCCTGTGAGGAGAAAATGGGAGGAAATACCGTATTTGTTCAACCTCATGGTTCGGTGGTGTCCTGAGCCCTATTTCAAAGCACCATGTTCCAGGGCTCAATGACTTACAACACATCCTTTGTTATTTAAAACATGTTGAAGAGGAAACACTTTAAAGAAGAAAAAGGGGACAAAAAGGGGCAAAGGAGTCTCCAATTTATCCAGGCACTGGGCCCAGGTCCTAATTGTCGCCCCAGGGAAGTCATTACTTGACTAGCTGAGTAGTTTGCTGCAGAGCCTTATATTGCTGGATATTCCCGTATTCCCACCGCTGGGGGAACAACCAGGTCAGTCCTCATACCTTCCACCCAGCTGGAAACACTGCAAGCAAAAGAAGTTTAAATGAGCGAGCACAGAATCTTCTTGGCATGCAGGAGACCAGGCATTCTGCCCAGAGATGTGGAGGGGGGCCAGCTGCCCATCTGGGAGCAAGACAGTAACCACTGTAGCCAGAGTAGCCTGGGCTTCGGTGGCAAAAGGACAGGAATTGTGAGGGGGAAATCCCTTTTATTCCCAGTTCTCTGGGACAAATCAGCAGTGGGTGCAGTGAGGAGAGAGATGGGTCATCTGGGTTCCAGAGAAAACACAGTCTAAGAAACTAAGGTAGACAGAGAAATGGGCAGTGGGCTCCTCTTTGACTCAGAAGAGCCTTTTTCATCCCAGATCAGTGCGCCCTGAGGGGAAGAGAATCACCAGGACCCAGGGCGAGGGGAGAGGTCTTCCAGTCAGAGACGGGTCAGGCTGGGTTCCATTGGCAGCAATGGGTATGCTCAGGTGTGAGAGCCCATGGTTATATGCCCATGTCCTGGGTTCCATATGGGATTCCCCACAGAAGCTGGAGATGCCTGCAGGGCTCCATGGGGGAACCAATGGTGACCACTTACGGATGAGGGTGTCGAGATTCTGACTCTGGGCCCAGAGGACTGTTTTTGGAAACCTGATTTGGCTCTGTCTGGCCTTCAGGCTGAATAATCAGCTCTTAAGGCCTGGAGTAATGGCTGGTGTCTGTTTAAGGCCCTTATGTGGATCATTAGAACCCAAGCAAGGTAGTATCCAGGGGTCTGGGTTAGGGGGTTCTCAGCAAGGAACAAACCCAGCCTAACTAAAATCAGAATCTGAGAACATAGAGGCCGAGATCATGGAGCTTGAGACCACAAAGTTCAAGACCCCAAGATCATGGGGCTCCAGACGACAGAGCCAAAGATCATAGCAACTAAAACCACAGCATCTGAGACCATGGTGCCTGTGACCACACAACCCGAGACCACGGAGTCCAAGGCCACGGGACTCAAGACCACTATGCCCAAGACCACAGAGTCCAAGATTATAGTGACCAAAAACCACAGCATCTGAGACCATGGCACTTGTGACCACAGAGCCCGAGACCACAGTGCCCAAGACCGTGTTGCCCAATCATGTGAGGGGTCACAACCTACCCCCCTGCAGACCACATGGAGCTCAGGTGCAGCCTGACTCCTGACCCATGGTACTGGCACTGAGGCAGAGTTTATCAGTCCCGATGCAATGGCACTTCCTGGGAGACAGACCAAGAAGAAACGGGGTCCACCCACTGCCATGCACCTCAATCTCCCACCACTCAGAACCAAAAGAAGCTCCTTTCCTGCTTGGATCAGCAGGACCACGTGGCTTTGTCATCCTCTCAGTCTTGGGCTCTTACCCCTGCAGCTCTTTGAGGAACACAGAGGGGTTGCGGGGATGCTCAGGGCCGATTCTTTAAATTCTCTTTTGTCACCAGGGGCCCTCTTCTCTCCGCTATGTTTTTTTCTTGACCTTGTACCTGCATCACTCTTGTGCCTTTAGCAGGCATGATGCCAGCACAACTCTGAGGTTTTATTATTTGTTTGAGGATACACACAGCAGTGCTCAGGGTTATCCTGGCTCCATGCTAAGGGAACTATATGGGGTGTCTGGGTTCACGCCTGAGTGGCTGCATGCAAAGCAATTGAGTGCCCAAGCTCTACTCCACAGATTTATTCTCTCCCGACAGAAGAATCTTGTCAGTTCTCAGCTTTAGAATCCACACAGAAGCTGTGATTCTCTTATTTGTTTTTGTTTTTGTTTATTTTGGGGGTCCTGCTCGGCTGCGCTCAGGAGTTACTCCTGACAATGCACTCAGAAATTGCTCCTGGCAGGCTCAAGGGATCATATGGGAGGTCAGAGATCAAACACAGGTCTGTCCGGGGTCAGCCACATGCACAGCAAACACCCTACGGTTGTGCTCTTGCTTTGGCCCCGAAAAGCTGCTATTCTCCTGGCCAATTTCCCAACGTGCTTTCTCTCTGTCCTCACTCTTTCTCTCTCCTTTCCCCTTTTTCTCTCTCTCCCCTCCCTTTCTCCTCTTTCTCTCTCTTCTCTCTCCATTGTTTTCCTCTCCTTTTCTTCTCTTTGGAATAAACAAAACCAAAAATATAACAAATAAAGCCATAACAGTCTCCTCTCTTTCGTTCTCTCTCTCCTTTACCTTTCCCTCCTATTTCTGTGTCATTCTCCTCTCTCTCCCACACTCTCCTCTATCCTTTCTCCCTCCTCTCTATTTTTTCTCTCTCTCCTCTCTCTGTCTCTTACACCCCTTTCTGGTTTGCCTCTTCCTTGCAGGTTTGCATGATGAGCCCAAAGGTCACCATCACTACCTTGAATCCAAGTGCCCGAGGAGCCTCTGCCTGAGCAAACTCTGTCGCACCCAAGCAAATCAACCTCTGAAGGGCATTGCTGTCCACCAGGCTCCCCTCCCCTGGGGTCTCTGAAGGCCCTTGGGTGCAGAGAGGACTGAGGACCCATTAGCCACTGGAGAAAGTCCACCAGGAGAATCTTCATGCATGCCCCAAGCAGAGAGCTCAGAAGGCACAACTGGGCAACAGCTTTGATTTGCAGGGGGCTTTATCTGGGAGCATGATGCCCACCACTTACTTGGGAAGGTTATTTACACATTTGACTTTAGCTGTGCTGAAAAAAAAAAAAAACCAGGAGACCCAAACAGGTCTGTGATTTACCTCCAAAGCTCAGAGATTAGGAACTGATGCTGGGTTAAGCTTGAGACCAGAGTGAACCATAATGACATTAGATAATTTTTGGGTTTTTTTTGGGTGGGGGATTTTGGGCCACAGATTGTGATGCTCAGGGGTTACTCCGGGCTCTGCATTCAGAAATTGCTCCTGGCTTGGGAAACCCTATGGGATGCCAAAAATTGAACCCAGGTCTGTCCTGCTACCATTGCACTATCATTCAGGCCCCTGACATTAGATAATTTTTACACACACACACACACACACACACACACACACACACACACACACACACACACACTTTGGTTTATTTGTATTTTGGGGGTCTACTCAAGCCTACTCTTTTTATTTAGTTTTGGGGCCACATCCAACAGTGCTTAGAGGTTACTTTTGGCTCTTTGCTCAGGAATCACTCCTGCCAGGCTCAGAAGATCCGCTGGGATGCTGGGAGTTGAACCCTGGTCGGCTGCGTGCAAGGCAAACACCTTCCTCACTGTGCCATTGCTCTGGCCCTCAAGGGATTCCCTTGGCACTGTGTTCTGGAGCAGCTCCCCTGAGCAGCTGTGTGGTATTAAGGGTAGAACCCAGGGAGGCTCAAGCAATGCAAGTGCCTTTCCCTGGCCTCTCTCTCTGGTGCTCTCATGGCTAACAGTCATTGAATGTTTGCCTGTGCCAATCCCTGGATGCCAACAACACCCACACTCAGCAGCTCTCATGACACACCCATGGGTGTTACAAGGCCCTGGCAAGGAAGGACCCAGCATCCCTGAGCAGAACCCGCACGTTACCTGCACAGGGGCTCGCAGCAAAGCCCAGCCTCTTGCGCGCTCGGTCGAAGACCACGTAGAAACCTTCCATCACGGTGGCCCCGATGACCAGGGCATTGGCGGATGGTGAGATGCCAAAGCGGTAGCACTCATAGTTCAGGCTGGCCACCGTCACGGGCTGGATGTAGAGCTGTGGACGCCATGAGGGGAGTGAGAGTAAGGTGGTTGGGTTGGGCTAATCCCCTACCATCACCCAGATTGCCATCACCCAGACAGGAGGGGCCAGAGCCCAGTGATCCCCCCAGGAATGAGAGATGCTGGAGCCACCAAGGGGACAGTGGGCACAACAGGCAGCAGCATGTGTGGGAGCAGAGATGCAGGAAGGAGCAAGTCACCCCCTGCAGGGCGAGGGTAGGTCTGTGCATGGACGCTGAGAACAGAGCAGAGCATGTAAAGAGAAAAGGAGTCCTCAGGCAGGGAGGCTCTCGAAGTTGCCAGTCTGCGACTTGCAGCATTACATGGTGGGGTTCACTATGGAGCCCATCCCTCTCCAGTATGGAGGGAGTGGGGGTGGGCCAAGATATTCTGGCAAAGTATTTTGTTTTTGTTTTTGTGCCACACCAGGCTGTGCTGGGGGGGGGGGTTTACTTCTGGCTCTCTACTCAGGAATCACTCCTGGCAGGCTCTGGGGAACCCTATGAGATGTTGAGTGTTGGGGATCAAACCTGGGTTGGCCGTGTGCAAGGCAAATGGCCTCCCTACTGTGCTATCTCTTTGGACCCCCTAACAAGATTTTTACAAGGAAGATAGAGAAGAGAGGAGAGATGGGAAGGAGATTGACCAGATGTGGATCGATGCCTGGAATCACAGGTGGTCCCCCCCAAGCACCACCAGAAGTGGCCCAGCCCCATGAGGAAAACAAAAACAAAAACAAAAGGGAGGCAGGAGCTATAGCACAATGGGTAGGGCATTTGCGTTGCACACGGCTGACCCAAGTTTGACCCAAACATCCCATAGAATCCCCTGAGCCTGCTAGGAGTGATTCATGATTGCATAGCCAGGAGTAACACCTGAGCATCACCAGGTATGGCTCCCCAAACCAAAGAAATCACCCTCAAGTCTCCACTGCTCCCCGAAGTCTTGCTACTATTAGAAGCCAGGAGTTCCTCAGGGCCTTGGTTCCCCTGACACCTAGGCTGCTCTTTCCTTCTGGGTCCCCTGATGCCCCCCTCTCTTTGACCCTGACCATAGGAGCTGTTGTAGATCCTCATGAGTAGTCAGTAGCCAGTAGAAAGGGAGAGGGGTCCTTCGAGTGCACCCAGACAATCAACTTGCAGGTGACAGACCCCCCCCACCCCCAGAGCCGCAGGGATGTGGAGGGCGATGCCCCCATTAGGCGCTACCTGTGGCAAAATGGTGATGCGGAAGGAGGTGCTGGCGTTCTCGGCCCGCAGGTAGATGGAGATCTTGGGGAAGTAGGACCAGGGGGTCTCCGAATTGGTCCAGCAGGCCAGTTGGGACCCCGTCCAGAAGCCATCAGAGAACTCTGAGATCTGTGGGAGAGGTCACAGGGCAAACAGCCTTCTTTATTTTTATAATTACTTTATTTAAGCACCTTGGTTCCAAAATTCTTCACGATTGAGTTTCAGTTCTACAATGTCCAACACCCTTCACCAGGGCTCCTTTCTTGCCAATGTTCCCAGTTTCCCTCCCTCTCTCCTCACTGCCTGCCTCTGAGGCGGATATTTTTCTTCTCTCTGTCTCTGTCTCTCTGTCCTTTTTTGACACTTTGTTGTTTATTTTGGGCCACACCTGCAGTGCTCAGGGCTGATTCCTGGCTCTCTGCTTAGGGCTAACTACTGTCTCTATGCGCAGGGCTGACTATTGTTTCTGTGCTCAGGGCTGACTCATGGCTCTGTGCTTAGGACTGACACCTGATGGTGCTCAGGGCACCATCAGGACACCAGTAGAGCTGAGCTAACAGACACAGCCTGCGTAGCTGCCTCTCAGATGAGAATGACATAAGCTTGATCACAGCTCAGGAAATGAGGGACACCTCTTTCCAGGGCTTGATCCCCTCCCTCCCCACATGCACTGAAGTCAGGGGCTAATTTTAGAGGAGTCTCTTGGCATCATCCCCTTCCACCTCGTGGCTTTCTGTCAGCCCCAAAAACCCTTGTCACAGTGAAGGAAGGGGTGTGAGTGGCCAGCCCAGGCTTCCTGGCTCAGCTCCCTAGAGGACAGGCCCAGACATGGGGGCCAGGGTGTTCCACGAATGTTTCCAGCTTCACTCTCAGCCGCGAATGTTTTGGAGGAAGAGACCTTGAATTTCTGCTTGAATTTAGGAATGGGCAGATGGCTCTGTCAATGGGGTATCCCTGCCTCAGCTCTTCGGCTGCTGTGACCCAGTGGGGACTCAGCTCTGCTTCCTGCTGAGGCCCCTCTCCCTCTTGCTGCTGCTCTGTTATCCCCTCTGGTTATCCTCTTCCACACCCTCCCCAGCCCTCACCCCCTGACATTAGCTTGGTGCCCCTGAGAATCACCTTCCTCTGGACCTACATCAGGCCACAGAATCTGCCTCTGCCCTCTGGAACCCAGTCACCCAGGGGACAGGCAGGGCCACCGAGTTTGTCAGCACAGAGACACACACTCTGTAGGAAATAGTGAGTGTTGTTTTGGGGTGGGGGGAACGGACTAGAAGACCCTGTGTCACGGCTTCCAAAGGAGCTGAACAAACTGGCCAAGCTCATGTCCAAGCAACTGTGGGTCTGTGGTCTTTGCTGAGGGTCTGTCATGCTAGGCCTCACCCCCGGACCCTACGAACTCACAACGACTCAGATGCTATCCTGGTACTCCCCGTGGGAGGGTTATGGCATGGTTGTAGACCCTGGGAGGAGTGTCCCCTGTGAATATGGCTGGGGGTACCCCCAACCCTAGAAGCTTGACTTATGCCCCAGCCCTTACTTGACTTCACACGCGGCTCTGAAATAACAGTGACGTGGTCCTTTGTTCTGGGACAAAGCAAATCACTTGCTATTTACAGAACGAAAATCCTAGCTCTGCTTGCGTAAGAG
Organism: Suncus etruscus; assembly: GCF_024139225.1. Taxonomy (NCBI): domain Eukaryota; kingdom Metazoa; phylum Chordata; class Mammalia; order Eulipotyphla; family Soricidae; genus Suncus; species Suncus etruscus. The sequence goes on along the minus strand of NC_064860.1, from coordinate 97,139,113 downwards.
GCAACAAGAATCGAAGCGTTTCTGGCTATGTGTGTTTGCTTTCCAGGCACCAACCATGTCTTCTCTGTACATCAGTCAAGCACAGCTGCCCTGTAGCTTGGCCACAGAACGAGTGATTTTTAAACACCACTTTTTTTTGTTGTTTGTTTTTGGCCACACCCAGAGGTATTCAGGGTTACACCTGGCCCTGAGCTCAAAAATCATTCCTGGTGGGATTTGGTGGGCTCTATAGGGAGCCAGGGATTGAATTTGGATTGACTGCATGCAAGACTAACACCCTTCCTTCTGTGCTATTGCTCTGGCCCCATAGACAATGATCTTTATATGGATTAAGAACAGATACTACAATTGTGGGGATGCAGTTAGGGCACAGAAGGGACCATGATGTCAAGGTGAGTGGGAAGTGATCCCTCTGGACAAGAATTGTGATGAGTGGCCAGAGGGACAGAAGAGTGGAAAGGGCATTTGCCTTGCCAGAGACGGACCCAGGTTGAATTCCCAGCATCTCATGGTATACCTGGAGTCTGCCAGGGTAATTTCTGAGCACACAGCTGAAAGTAACACCTGAGAGCTGCCAGGTATGGCCCCAGAACTAAAATAAATAAATAAATAGAAAGAAAGAAAGAAAGAAAGAAGACTGGGTGCTGAAAGAAAAGAAAGTGATAGGCATGATACCTCTTCGATAACAGTATTGCAAACCAGTTTCTAAGAGGGGGAAGGAGAAAAGAAAGGAGATAGATAGATAGATAGATAGATAGATAGATAGATAGATAGATAGATAAAGAGAGAGAGAAGAAAACTGTCTGCCCCAGATACAGGCAGTGAGAAGAGGGAGAGAAAAACTGGGTGGAAAATGTGCCCTGGTAAAGGATGTTGGACATTGTATAATTGAAACAAACATGGAAATATTTGTAATCTCAGGGGATTCAATTAAAGAATTTATTTAACTAACATAAACAGACAAACAAACTTTAAAAAGAGGCCTTCTAGAAAAGCATCGCCCCAGTAGTGCTGGAGCTGCTGCAAAGCCCAGTACCTCTGGCTGATGTCTGGTCATTAGGTGTTTTCCCCAGTAGCCGAGGCTGCGTCACTGTGCCCCTACTTATGGCCGCCCCAGTTTTCTGCCCGCACCCCACTCACCAGGGATGTGCGGGCCACGGCCTCCACCACGGCAGTGAATACTTTATGGGGCAGGCGTAGAAGTGTGGTCCCGCTGTCCACGATGGCCTTGTCTGCGTTGTACTGGAGAGGTGAGGTAAGAAGTGAGAGGGGGTGGGGTCTCCGAGGGAGAGGGACAGGGAGGGAGCCCCAAAACCTCCTGCAGCCTGCAGTCCTGACATGAGACATGGGCGTAGTGTGGATGCCTGAGGAGGAGGTTGACATTGCCTGGAGCCTTTGTTCTCCATGAAGAGAAAGGGGACAGGAGGTCAGGGCAGTGGGCCAGAGCCTCACATGCGGGGGAGGGGGTGTCCCATACACACTGGATACACATAGAGAACACAGAACTTATATGGCTACTTATAGTACACACTTATAACACACATATTCCTCACACATCACATACCAACTATTCTACCATATGCATGCCACATAGATAAATCACACACATAAATTTAAACCGCATGTTTATACTATGTACCACACCTTTACAGCACATCACAACACAATATGTCACAACATACTATGCCACACATGTCAAGCACATATGCATGACACACGGCAGATAGTAAACACACATCGTAGCCACATATTCTACCATACACATGCAACATGTGTCACACATACATTTACACATGTACCAAACAAACACACATCATTCAACACACATCATACCACCAACTCTTCACATGCATGTATGCACACAGAGCCTATGCATCCAACAAAACGCACACCAGACATGATACCACACACATCAGGCACATGTATGACATAGTACACATGCCCTACACCGCACCACAATTGATACCGCACACATAAGCCACACATCCCCCACCTATGCACACATCACATGCACACAACCCAAACGTGCACCACACAAACCTCACTTACAGCAATACACTGAATATACACCACACGCATGTATATACATGCACAAGATGCTATAAATGCACCACACAGTATACATACATGTTAAACACATACCACACACGTGTGCCCCAATTCTCTTACCACATTCATACTATACAGCACATTTCCACACTTCAATGACACAGTACACAATATACCAAATACATCTCACAATACACCCCGCACACACACACCACACAGACATTTATTACAAAGTGTATGTGATATGCAGGCAGATCTGTACATAGACACAATAGAGTCAGAGTTCAGATATGTTACACACCATATATGTATACATGTGACAGCACCATTTTCCATCCACACCAGACACACACTCAGCCCACACATTCACTCACACCCCCCACACACACTGTATCCATCATACCCACCACTGGGCTCTCTGGGCTCACAGAGCCATGGCCAGTCTGGCTAAGGGGGTGTCATGAAACCCACACCCGGGGAAATGACGTCACATCCCTGGCTTAGCAATTTCCCAGAAGCGTGTGTGTGTGTGTGTGTGTGTGTGTGTGTGTGTGTGTGTGTGTGTGTGTGTTGGGCCTGGGGCTGTGCTGGGAGATCAGCACATGGTAGTGGAACAGTAGGATGCAGGTGGTGTTCGTGAACCCCTCTGGAAGGAAAGAAAGACTCCTTAGCCCTCTGGAACGATGTCATGAGAGGGGAAGTGACAAGGGGGAGCTGGGTGGCTGATTGTGCGTGGCTCCCTGCAGCTCTGTGGAGCTTGGCACACTGTGAGGCCAGCGGGACTGTGTTCCCAGGGACGCGAGTGTGAATGGATGTGCAGTGATGACTGGGACAGGCCTGGCTTTTGCTTATTTTTAGTCCTCTTGGGCGGTTAAGAGCCCGCTGACTTCATCCACTTAAATAGGATCCAGTCTCATGAGGCCAAGATCAATGCAGAGATGCCTGCGCCCCACTTTAGGCTGAATCCCTCCAGGAAACCTTGTGGTTGACCAAGGAGTAACAGAATTTGGGATGTGTGGGGGAAGGGAGGTTCATGGTCATATCCCCAAGTGCCAGATTGACATAATGAACCTCAAATCTGCTCCTCAGGTTAAAGATTTGCTGGGATCATCACACTTAGCTCACAGAGGTGACACTCCTCTGGTCTCTCTCTCTCTCTCTCTCTCTCTCTCTCTCTCTCTCTCTCACACACACACACACACACACACACACACACACACACACACAGAGCAGCACTACATTACCTCTCTGCAGTCCAAGCTCAAACTCTGGCCTCCGATTTCCAGCTTTAGGATTTCTATCTGGTAATACCACTCCTCCTTAATCGGGGTATACCAGATGTCTCCTTTGTACAAACTTGGCTCAATTCCACCCAGGACCTGGAAAGAAAGGTATTTGCAGGGATCAGGGAAGAAATAAATATATGGACATCTCAACAGGCACAGCAAGGCACAGTCCTAAAATGAAACTGTTCTGCCCCCCTTTCTCGCCTCTTACTGAGATGTACTAGAAAAAGGAATGGAACCAGGGTCTCCAAAGATTAAACAATATTATGTTCCCTTCTAATCAAGAAGATCCTGTGGGTCTCTCTCTCTCTCTCTCTCTCTCTCTCTCTCTCTCTCTCTCTCTCTCTCTCTCTCTCTCTCTCTCTCTCCCTCTTTCCCCATACCTGTTTGTACTCAGGGGTTATTCCTGCCTCTGTGCTCAGGAATCACTCCTGGTGGGCTGGGACCACATAGGATTCCAGGATAGCACCCAGGGTGGTAGTGTGCAAGGCAACAATCTACCTACCCGCTGTACTATCACTCTGATCCCTTCTGTGGGCTTCTTAGGTAAACAGGGAACATACCATTTAAAGGCAGCTTTACACTACTGAGAACTTGTCTCCACATGCAACAAAATAGCAGATTGCATGGAAGGACAATGGCTTAGTCCTGTCCACAACCGTCCTTGACCCAGATCTTCAAGGAAAGCAGAACAAAGAGCTTTCAGTTCCCTACTTCAGCTTGGTTTTCAAGACCAGTTGAGTTTTGCCCCAAACCCTCACAGCTGCCCTGCCCTGGAAGAAGCAGAATAAAAGAGGGCTGTGGGTGATGGGGGAATCATTCCTGCTGCTAGGTGAGGGCCCATAGGGAGCTGAGACCATCCCTCTCAATAGTGTCAACTCCCAACCCTCTTCCAGAGATCTCTGAGAAGCTCTAAGAGAGGCGGGGAAAGTGATGGAGGACAGAAGACACTCACCAACTCTGGGAGGTCCTATCCAGGCTGCCCTGACCTCATTTTCTCGTCTATCCTCCCCTTGGGGTCCCAAGACCCTAGAAGGGACTGGCCCATCCACATGTGGCCCAGAAGACTAAAAGATACCCACAAGACTACCTCCGTTGGTACCGGTTCCCGTCACGGGCAGACCCGCACCGCACATCTGCATGGAAAAGATGTCGGGGACCCCTGCCTGGGTCACCAGTGAGTCGAAGAAGGTTTCCAGGGAACTCGAGGGCTGCATGAAAAGGAGAACAATAAGCTTAGCTGTGGAGACAGGGAGAATAAACTAGTGTAGATGCCATGATGACCTCGTTTTATGACACCTGATTGTTTTTTTTCAGAAGCTGAACATGCGACAAGCTGGTTCTGTGGACAATGGTTCAACAGGTAGAGCACTGCCCATAGGGCTGGCCATGGTGGGAGGAGGGCTGGGAAGGGGAATGGAGGGAACTAGATTTTGAGGGGTTGGTGGGGAAGGAGAGAACAGTGTCTCTACAGCGGAGTTCATGGTCTCAGATTTTCTTCCGTTTCAGGTGAAATCGCTCACCCTTGGTTTTATCATACAGATATCTCCACAATCTGCATGCCGTGTAGCTCCTCCACTTGGGGTCTCCGGACTGGACTTGGGGTTCAGCTGGAGTCTCTTGTCTGTGCCTGGAGTGGAAGGACTCAGCCGAGGTGGAATCCAGGACCCTCCCTTCATGGAGGCTTGCTGTCTTGGGCAAGTGCAAATGTGCCACATTCCTTTCTGCCTCTTTCTGTCTGGAGAACAGATGCTGAGAACTTCTACAGTCTCAACCAGACCTGCAGGGCATCTGAGTGGTTGGTGGTCGCTGAGGAGGGTCTTCAAGCTGCTGGTCTCTCAGGTAGCAGGTGTCATCTGGGGGAGCTGGAGAGTGACAGGCAGCCAAGGGGGTCCCTTCCCCATTGGGGCTTCTGAGTTGCCCCTTTAAATTCCATTTTCATGCAGATATCTGAGTTTCATAAACTGGAGTTTTCCTTTTCATTCCTTCCCTATTTCTCCCTTTCAGCAGACTATACTCAAAGGGTTTCACATTCTCCTCACCTATCCATGCATCGAAACACATCTCAGATGAGCATCGTTGAGGACCAGACCTTGTAGAAATATCCAGAAAGCCATTTTAGGCAATTATGAGTGTGGAAGGCACAGAAACACAATGGCAGGTGCATTTGCACAGGTTGGACTCATCACAGTGAGATTCTCACTGACCACCCCTGGGACTGGCAGGACCTGTTGCCAAACCTCTTCCTGAGGTCTGAGACACCCCAATATCACTGTGTCTGTCCCTTGACCCATGGCTCATCTTACCTTGGCCAGGCTGGCATAAGCCAGACCAAGGATCCCGTTCCACTTGATTCCAGGCAGGAAGAAGTTGTCTGATTCAAATATGGTGGCCACGTTGACCAAGAAGGAGTTGTTGAGGCCCCTGGGGATGCTGACAACATCTTCCCCAACAGCGCCAGTCCAGCTGCCCTGTGTGTACTTGACCGTGACGTCAAAGCCCTTGGAGCGGTAGGTGCTAGACCTGTAGTGGGAGAGAAAGCAGAGGTCCTACATGTCCTCACACCCATTTCCATGCAGGGCAGCCAGCTTGGAGCAAACACAGAGGCCTGTGGTGGCCAGTTGTGCACTAGGGATGTGGTCAGAGCTTCTAGTTACACAGTGACCTGCAAGGTGGGCCAGAGCATGGACAGGAAATGTGGTGGGATGGGGATGGAAGAGAGGTCAGAGGTCAGGGCCATAAGGGTCAGAAGTCAAGAGAAAGGACAGAGGTTAAGGACGTAGGGGTCAGGGGTAAGGAGAGGGACAGAGATCAGGGCCTGGGTTCAACTTCAGCCCCTCATGGTGCCCCTGTTATGCCCAAGTGTGGCCTTAGCAACTCAGGTAACCCCTGGGATTTCTGGCATGGCTGGTTCCACCCACCTTCTTAGACACTAGCAGTGCCCGTGTGCAGGGTTGTCCCAGGTTCACCAATGGACCTCCTGAGCACCCCTTTGGAACTCCCCAAAGAAAAGAGGGAAGCTGAGTGAACTGCTGGGTCTCACTGACCCAAGAGCTGGGGCTGTGCCAGTTTTTGCTGGGATGGACCAACTGGGCACCTGGCCGCCCCCTGGGCCCGCAGCAGAGAAGGGTCTGCAGGGACTCTGCAGGTCTGTGTTAAATTACTGGTCCTACCCTAATCAATATTAATACTTCACCTTAGAATGTAATCTGGTGATGCGATGTTGGATTATTTCCTACTTGGTATTCCTCCCCCAACCTAGGTTGTGGTCTGGATCTTGTCAATAAAAGTAGGAGTCTGAGGAAGGCAGATGCTCTTTCTTTGGGGTTCCTCCACTAAGCTGCTTTTCTTCTTAGGAGCAGAAAGCTTGTGTGGTGGGATCCCTGGTTTGAGTGCTGGATTTCCTGAACCCGTTCTTGTACCTTTTCATTGTGTGGATTATTTTCTGTGTCAACATTTGCTTTAGACCTGCATCTCACCAGATCCTCGTTTTGGAGCTCTGGGCTCCACTAGCAGTCTGGACACCTCACTCATCTGACGTGAGGACTAGAAGCAAGCGCCCCCTCAGGGTCCAAGCACCACCCCATCACCTCACATCATGCAACTCCAATAAATGGGGGAGTAGAGCCTATGCTAGAGTGGGGTAACACTCTGTGAGCAGGGACACCTCCACATGATTTGACAACCTAGGGACAGGGACATAGAATCCTGGGAATACAGACCAGGCCCCACACTGGTGTTTCAGAGACAGGTAAGGAGCAATCCTAGGGGTGGCTGGGGGATAAGAACTGTGCAAGGTCAGAGAGCAGGGCCACATCAGGAGCTCTCCTGGGACTTGTGTGAACTCAGGGCCATGTGACTTTTGGGGGGATATTTGCGGGGTGGGGTAGAGAGGAGAAAACCTTCGGGAATTCTGCCATCAACTACCCCATTTCCCTTCCCAGCCCCATGGGGTGATGCTCTGGTGATGGTCCCAAGCGTCACCGAATACAGTCTTGGAGGGCTCATGGTGAGATTCTCACACTCAGCTTTCTGCCACATGGGACCCTTGGGCTTGTCAACTTTGTGTTGTCATTGTTGTTATTTATTTGGTTGTTTTGAGCTGCTTATTCCTGGCTCTGCACTTGGGAAATCACTCCTGGTGGGGCTCAGGGCACATCATGGGATGCCGGAGATTGGACCCAGGTTAGCCTTGTGCAAGGCAAGTGCCTGTGGGGGGAGGTCAAACCCCTTGTTGATGGTCTCCAAGTCTAAGAATGACTCCCAGAATGATAAATTGAATCCCATTCTTCCGTCCACCCTTTTGGGGGAGACTTTAATAATAATATCCGACGTGAATAATCAACGAATACAAAAGATTAGGGGACCAAAGGTTCAGCAAAGAAAGTCTTTTGTCAGTTGCAGCCAGCTCCAAAAAACAAACCGAACAAGCCATCAGTTCTGGCAAAAGAGCTCCCTATGCCTCCCCAACAAGCTATTTATTTATTTCCTTAACCACCCCCACCTGGAAGATCCAGGTGGGATGACAGGCAAAAACAATATTACAACAATTACTCAACAAGTGCCCTCCCTGTTGTGCTCTCGCTCTGATTTCTCAGGCCTCTGATGATGCCTTGAGTGTCTTATTGGAACTGTTTCTATGACAGTTACTGAATTCAGAGATTATGTTGCTAAGAATATGAACCTAAAAGATAGCCACGAGGCAGACAAACATCTGGGACCATAAACTCATCGTATTCTTCTTATAAGAGTACACAGTTGGAAATGATCCAGTGCACAGGGAAAATGAACCTGTTCAGTGTATGTATGAAATATTATACAGCACAGAAAGGGCTACATCCTGAGCATTTTAGTAATTGTAAACATTTAGGCAAAAGGAACATTTGTGTATATGGCAGAACCTTCTTTAAAGGTTCTTTTATTTTTTTTTAAATAAAACCATGGATATACTCATTGATCATGCT